>NW_028227267.1:27851351-28018851 GCF_978045245.1 Mus caroli | reverse complement strand
TTTTGGGTACTGTGGTTGTTTTATTTTTCCTCTGGGACAGAGGGCAAGCTGCAGGTTTTCTGGTTACGGCTGAAGGCTGTGCTGATTTGGGGAAAGGTTTGTCTTAGTGTTTTTGGACAAGGTGACTGAGGTAGTCACCCCTTCCAGAGTTCTGTGGATCAGATTTGGTAGAGGGAGACCCCTGAGAACTAGATTCCAGAGAATCAAACAAAAAGGTTATCTTGATAATACTAAAATTTTGTTTTGAGATTTATATATTACAGAATATACAGCATTGGTGAATTTCATCATCAGGCATGCTGAACTGACCTGCCTGGACTCCTGATGTCTAGGTTTTTCATCCAGATCCAGTCAGTACACAGACATCAGAGACAATCATTGGTGTGGCCTTCTTAAGGCCAACTAACTCGCCCATTTCCCTACCCTTCCCTCTCCCTTCAAAAATATCTTAACACCCATATTCAGTCTGAAGAAGTTCTGAAGAGTCGTCGTCCCAGCTCCCCAGGCTTTGGGACTGGGGGTGGTTATTATAGGTTGTCTTTGATACTAAAAATTTTGAAGTACAAGGCTTAGACCCAGTCCTTCTATTGCTGTTGTTATAAACCGATATGAGATGTTTGCGCCTGTGAGTTAAGGGCCAAATAGGAAATTCATAGCTCTAAGTTTATTATAGGGTGTTTTCAGTTATTTTAATCAGAAATGCCTGAGTGTAGTTAACAGACAACAGATTACTTTACATAGATAGTTGGTTTTCAAAACGTCAGAAGTCCACAGAATGTGATGCTTAATGTTATTTATTCATTTGTTGTCGAGACCAGTCTGCTCCTGACAGCTTTCCCTGTCTTGGATTCAAAAAAGAACCTGAGCATCTTTGAGTTACTCCAGTTGTGGCAAAATAGCCACTAGGCAAAACTTGCCTCATTTCATCTGCAGACATAATACTGTCCAAAGAAAGGACACAATTACAGGTTAGGACAGCTTGATTCTGCCAAGACAGAGTAGGCTAGTCCTTAATATTCCTGTTTCTCTAAATCTGTCAGATGATCCTGGCCAGTAGGCTGAAGACTGATGCGCCAATGTGTTGAAGTAAGGGACTGTCCAAGTGATCAGCGGTCTCTATAAATTGGCTAAGTTTTGGAAGCTGTGTTAGGCTTCTTATATATTTTCAGTTAATATCAGTAGTTCTTGGATTTCTGATGTGGTTGAAAAACTACATAGTCTCCTAGTGAACCCAGGCTTTTTACTTTGAGAGGAACAGATCTGGGAGGATGATTTTCAGATGGCATTCGATCTAAAAGTTAAGAAATACCTAGGTGCAGAACTATAGTCTTTTAAGTAAGGCTAGATGACAGAGGTTCTATTTAATTAACAAAGATTATGGACTGGATGTTAGGTCTCTTGTACTTTATAAATTACAAAATAGTAATGGTTATGTTCAATTATATCTGAGATAAAATAGTCTTTTAATTGGACAGAAAGGGGGGAATGTGGATACCCCTGGGGCTAATTATATTTGATGTTAATTCCATTCTCCTGTGAGTGGTTGCGAACAAGGACTTGGAAGATGGTAGTGTAGTGGTAGATCTGCCCAATCTAGGTGCACAGCATGTATTCATATTAACTGAGTCGTGTTTTCATTGCCGGGGCATATTTGGGTTGGAGATTTACCAGGACAAACACACACACAAACACACATACAAACACACACACATGTGCATGCTCACACATGGGGTTTAGGGGAGGTCACAAGTGTTCTATTTAGAGAACCAATAAAACTTACAGTTCCCACTTTACAGAGCAGAAAGTAAAGATCCAAACCAGAGAGACTTTCAGAGCCAAATAACCTGAAGTAGGAAAGAGAGGAGCAGAATGTGCCCTTTGGTTCCAGGAGGATGGTAACTCAGTGGTTAGGATCCAGGTCTATAATGCAGCTCTGCCTCTGCAGAGGATAAGAACTGCCATCTTCTCCAGGAAAGGCAAAAAGGTCCAGCAAAGTAATGGAGACTGGAAGTTGGGTACAGTGCCTGGCCATGGTATCTGAACTATAAATCCTTTACAAATAATTGCTGATACTGCTGGGGCACTGGGGATGTACAGAGAAGCCAGAATACAGAGTTGAAAATGGAGACCAACAGATACACAACAAATGCTCTGTTAGAGTGACAGAGCAAACACATATACTAGTCACTGAGAGGGCTCAACTCCAGCCCTTTGATTTACCAGGGCAGAATCTGCCACTTGAGGTCAAATTCATCTTTTTGAAGTTTCACATTTGAGCACAATCCAGCTCGTCCAATCCAATGTCATCCATGAGGGGGTCACAGACCAAATGCAATGACTCTCATGAATTTTCCCACTTCTCATCCATCATGCCCTCCCTCTGTGCCCCTCCCCTCAGCAGAAGGAGTCATGCAGTTCCCAAGTGTGAGCATCTGATCTTCGCTGCCAGCAAGCCTAGCCATCCATCCCCAGGGTCTAGTTGCTTCCAAGTGGGCAGAAAGCTGCCCCCTGAGGTTTCTACCCATAGGGGCAAATGGTGCTGAGAACAGCAAGAAGCAGCCTTTGGTGTTTTAGAGGTCCTGCATTGTACCTGCCCCACCCTGAAGAAGCTTAGGGGGTGTTTGAGGTTAAATGTAAGTCCTCTCCCTGTAAAAAAAAACTGGGTATGCAATGCTATCAGATCATCTGGCTTGGCAGGTAAGTGCCCAATACCTGGCATGAAGGAGCAGGAGAAAACATGCATGCCGTGTGTCAGAGCAAATGCAGATGCTTCTGACTCTGGGCAAGAGATGGCCTACCCTGGACCTCAAGGCATTGTCTCTGGGACCATACTGAAGATTTGGCTTCAAAGATTTATCATGCAAGTATCATCACTACACACATAGCTGAATTCTAGTTCTTCTGAGAGCATTCACTCCACAGAGTAATAACAGCCGCCAATTATTGTGCACTTCCCGTGTATAGGACTACTTCAAACACAGCTCACAGATCACATCAATAAATTCTTAGCATGGCCCTATTCAATCACTTAAGCAAATATTTATTGAGCTTTCCCAAGGCACTGGAGATCCTGGAATGAGCAGAACAGATGGCCTGTCCCTGCTCCGGTGAAACTTTCACTACAGAAAAAATATATATATATAAATTAACAAAATAAACAAAAAAAAACATAAAGTAACTAGGGTTAATAAACAAAGTGTATAATAAGTGATAAAGTCACACATGTTGAGGAGGAGGAAGCAGAGAGGAGGTTGGGAAACAACAAACTAGGAGATAGGGTTTTAGCAGTTTGATCAGGAAAGGGCTTAGTGGGAGCTATAAGCAACTCTTTGTATATTTACTATGCCACCCCACAGGGAAAGCATGACCTGCTGTGGCCAATCGGATACTAACTGATGTGATACAAGCAAAGGCTTGACACATAATAGTGCAAGGACTTGCCATCTTCTGCTCTTGTCAAAACTAATAGGATAGCCCTTAGGTGACTGTTGTCCCTCCAGTCTACACCCAGCTAAGATGCTCAAAGCTTAGCCCATCGAGCCTGTCCTGAATAGGCACATAGCAGCCTAAAGTGGTCTATGAGATGTTCATAAACTTGAGACTTGAGGTTCGCTTGGTCATCAGTGAGCAGTGGAGACTTTGGAATAAAGACTCTCTAAGGAAGTAAGGGGACTAAGGAAGCTGCTCCAAGCAGAGTAGCACACATGTGTAGAGTTGCATTTGTGGGCTATTCTAACATATTCAAGGAACAGCAAGGAAACCAGAAGGTAGGGAGGAAAGAAGAGAATGGCAGGAGAGGAGGTCAAAGAGCGGATCCAGATCCGCTCCAGATCCGCTCCAGATCCAGTAAGACTGTAGAGACTGACTGAGCACATAACTCATCCTCCAAACCAGCACAGTTTTTAAACTGAAGTAAAATTTGCACAAAGTAAAATGCATTTCTTTCCCATGTACAGTTCCCTGAAATTGACGAATTTAGACAGTGATGTAACCAACACCATAATCAAGTTAGAGAACAGTGTTATCACTCACTGAATTTCCTTCACAGCTCTGAATACTTAACTCATGTAGCCTCAGTCCGGGAAACACTGGTCAGTTTGCTGCTCCTATGGTGTGCCCGGTCCAGATTATCATGAAATTAAAGTATGAGTGTCCCAGGCTCTTTTAATGAGTCTGGCTCTTTTCACTCAGCATATGTGCTGTGTGTGCCCATGTGCTCTGAGTACCGATGTGATGTTTGTTCCCTTTCAATAGCGAATGGTATTCCATTGTAAATATGTACTATTGGTTATAATCTGTTCTCCAAGAGAAGGACATTGAAATATTCCCAGCTGAGTGCTATTTTGAATATACTTATTATGCACATTTACAAAACCAGGACACTGTTAGGGGGATGGCTCAGTCAGGAAAGAACTTGCCTTGTAAGCATAAGGACCTGAGTTTGATCCCCAAGAATTCATATTTTAAAAGCTGAATCTACCTTAGGAGCCCCCAGAGACTGAGCTCTAAACAAAGAGCATATGTGGACTGGACCTAGGCCCCCTGCACACACATGTAGCAGAAATGCAGCCTGGTCTTCATGCAGGCCCCCTAACAACTGGTGAGAGGACTGTCCCTGTCTCTCCCCTGCCTGTGGATCCTGGTCCTCTAACTGTGCTGCCTCATCTGGCCTCTTGGGAGAAGATGTGCCTAGTCCTACAGTGACTTGGTATGCCACCATGGATTGATATTCAGTAGGGGGCCTCCCCCTTCTCAAAGGAGAAGGGGAGGGAAGGATAGGGAAAGGATTATGGGGGACACTGGGAAGAGGGGACACTGTGATTGGGATGTAAAGTGGATAATTAATTAATTAATGGGGGGAAAGCTGGGTATACTAGGCACAATTGTAACCCCAGGTTTGGGAGACAGAGACCAGCTGATCCCTGGGGCAAGCTGGCCACCCAGCCTAGCCTAGATGATTCAGTGAGCTTCAGGTTAATAAGAAACCCTGACTCAAGAGAACAGTATAGGTGCCACCTGAGGAATGGCTCTTTAGGTTGACTTCTGACTTCTACAAGCATGTCTCACACACACACACAAACACACACAAACACATACACACACATACATACATATACATACATGCATGCACACACACACATTCACCCACACATAAATACTAACATATATGCACATTCACTAAATAAATATTTTAAAATAGAAAACCAGTATATTTTGAAAGTATAGAAGATTATTCTAAGAGGTATAGGTGTGGAGTATCCCCTACAGTTCAGGAAATGTGTTCCCCAGCTTGGCTCATAGTGAAGCATCCAGCTGTTACCCTGGTGAGATGGAAAACTGACTTGTACAGCAAACATGTGGTTGGCTGACATATTAAGAAGGTCTCTCTGGCTAGTGGTCTCAGAACACCAAGATATAGAGATCAAGGACAAAAGTGGGAGGCTGTTATGTAATCTCTAAGGATGATGGTGATTTAGACCAGAGAAGGTGCTATTGAAATATTCAGATTCTAGGTATAGCAAAGTCAGGGCTGACAGAACTCCCAAAGGAAGCACTGAAGACCCCAAGACCTGAGAAGCTAATGAAAGGATGATGAGGCAGAGAGGGGATTAGGCATGTATGTAGAGAGAGCTGATCTAGAGTGACATATTTGAGTCTCTACTCAGCAGTCCCATACTAGTCACTTTATGTTACAGAAAGAGCAAACGTTCTCATGCTGAGAAACAATCCACACATGACGTCAACAACATAGATGTGCCCAGTCTGAGAAGGCTCCACAGGCTCCACCTGCTCTCTGTTGAAGCAAGAAGCCCAAACAGGGTGCTAAACCCATGGTACAATTCAAAGCCAGTCCACAAGGTCAAGGGAGGAAGACGAAAGCAATAGCCAAGGGTCAACAAAGGTCAAAAAGAAGACCACAGTCCTCTGCACCTTGTATCCTACACAGAAGACAGTGCCAGGAAAGGAGGTCTAGACAGAGCCGGATACTACTCTGCCTCCTGAGGCTGCCCTGAGGTCAGAGGCCAGAGGATGCAGCAAGGCAAGTCCTTAGAGCATCCACTTGAACCTGATTGGAGGTCACCACAGCCTCTGGGCTCCTACGCTTCCCTCAGTTCAGTACCCATGGCTAGATTCTCCATGTATCACTGAAGGAGGCTCTACTACAGGACTCAATGTTCAGACCCTCAGATCTCAAGAACAATTGTCAGTAACAGGGGGCTAGAGCCTAGGTAGAGAAGAACTGAGATTTCAGAGGAGCCCAGAGGTAATGTCCCACAGCTGGTTCCTGCAACATCTTCCTGGAGGACAAGGACCAATTCCCTCCTCATTTAACATCTTCTCACATTCTGCTCAGCCATCTTATAAACTGTTTACAATAGCTAGGAGCATTTACAAAAAGACATACACTACATCCCAAGGATGGGAAGGACAAAGGCATCACCACCCAGGCATATTGATCACCTTCCATCTCCCCCAGCCATGTCATGGAGGAAGCAGAAAGTCATTACTAAGCATGCTGGGCCAAGTCTTGCACACTAGAAATGAATTAGTCATCCAGTGACAGCACTGACCACACACTGCAGGGTGTTCCTGGCTCTCTGGAGATATTCATTCATCATACCCTGGGCCCCAGAAGGAGAGCTCCTTCCACTGAACCTTTCCTCGAGCCTGGGGCTCTCCACTGCCTCCCAGGAGTCTACTCAAACTACTCGCATGCACACGCACACATGCACATGCTGACAGGCATGCTCCAGTCTAACATGGACGTTGGCGAGAGCTCTCCCGCAATCTGCTTCTCTCACTTGCTTAGCTTTACAGAGCTAGCAAGAACAGGCTTAGGGAAATATAGACCAGGGCTTGTATTAGACAGGATTCTTTAGAGAAACAGAACTGATATTCTCTATAGATTGATCAATATTTATTGACTATAAATTGATCTAGGATGGGGATTTACTAGAGTGGTTTACAGGCTATGGTCCAGCTAGTCCAACAATGGCCATCAAACAATGGAAAGTCCAAGAATCCAGTGTTTTTTCAGTCTATGAAGCTGGATGTCTCAGCTGACCTTCAGTATGTTCTGGAACCCCAAAGACCGTAATGGCAGTGATAGCAGGCAGGCACTCAGCAATCAGCAATCAGCTTCCTTTGTCCAGGTCCTTATACAGGCTGCCAGCAGAAAGTGTGGCCCAGAAAAGTGGATCTTCCCACCTTAGAAGATCCAGATTTAGGACAGGTCTTTCCACTTCAAATAATTTAATTTGAAAAGAAAAATTTCTCACAGGTGTACCCAACTGCTTGGGTTTTAGTTCATTCTACATAGCAGTCAACTTGGCAACCTAGAATAGCCATCACAGGGTTCAACACTAAACCAGCAGAAAGGAGGATCTCCATGCCTTTGCAAAGTCGCCATCCAGTCCAGGGTGGACCTGGACCCACATCCTCCCACCCAACACACTTACTCTCCACGCTCACATGTCTCTAACAAGGTCTCAGTAGGTGGGTGGGTGCCAGGAACATAATGAAAAGACCCAACACTCTCTCCCATGCCTGTGTCCCCTAACCCATCAGAAGCACAGCTCAGACTCACCAGTGTGGCTTAGTCCCATTTACAGGTTCCTGCTTCACGGACGAGCTATGCAGGCATCTGACCACCATATTCAGTAAATCTAAAGGCCAGCCCTAGCTGGTAATATTTCATAGAGGAAGCATGGATAGCTTGGGGCCCACACATCTGAAGCAATCCTCAACCAGCTAAATGCTAAATACAATTCATGACTTCTTCAGTGGTCTGGCCAAACCCAACCCCAGTCTTGAGGATACTGGAGTCTCATTGTCCCTTTGGTTGCTGATTCGTGCCTACACTATACAACAGCAGGTACCACACTCATGGCTCACTGAATCCAGACAGGTATCAGAGAGTTTAATCTCCTGGGACCTATGGCAGTGCACTGAACCTATCCACATGGCCCACAACTGGAAAGCAAGCTGGAGTGCAGGTGCCTGGGACGTGAGGTGAGAACGGGAAGGGAAAAGATATATCACACAAAAGCTGGAAGCAAGCAAAGCCTACAGCAGGTGACAGGGCTTTGACAGGTCCCCTGCCTCCTCCACATGCCTGCACTCAGGTTGCTGAGATGACTCTACCTGACAAATCAAACCTACCCACTCCCTACCTCATTATTTATTCACATAATTAGGTAGAGGTGTTTTTTTTTTTTTTTAAAGTTGTGATTTCCAGTTGCTCTGAACATCTGGATTAAAATCTCAGCACCTTTCCCCTCAGAAAGTTGAAGGAGTGTTTTCAGTTGAATGTGCTGTGTTTTAACAAGAAATGTTATCCCAAATACCTATGAGAAACTAGGTATTTGGGATAACACGAGGACTGGGATAAGTTTAACATGCCCAAGAAGACAGTGGGGTGAGGGAGGGTCCCATTGTCCCCAAGCTGAGAGGGGCATGACGCATGTCAACCACAAATGTGAGGGAGCTGAGGCCCAGACTCTGGCTTCTCTGCCCAGGGTTCAGTCAGCAGAGTTCAGAGGCACTCTCAGGAGCCATCCCTCTGCCCCAGAGGCCCTGATGGCTTCTGCATCTGCTCTCCCCAGAGCCCTATGAATACATTTGCCGTGCTTGCCTCCTGTTCTCACAAAACTCCAATCTGAGTCCTGACCTTCTGAGATACAGATCTCAGTGATGGAAAGAGAATGTTCTTCAGAGAAAGCGGAGCTAAAAGGGGCAGCCACCACTTATCAGTGTTGTTCTGGGCATGCGGGGGCTGCATTTCCCATCCTGAACGCATTTATAAAGCCCATTCTGCATGTCGAGTACTAGGGGAGAGAGGCAGCTGTACTCCCTCTCTAGCAAAGATTAGAATCTAGTGGGCGAGACTGACAGTAGTCAAAAACTGCATATGACGGAGAGATCACTGCAGTGTGAAACATGAGCTCAAAGGAAAAGCTTGGGTACCAGTTCATATCTAGCAGGACTACAGACAGCAAGGTGTCTAGGAAAGGCTGGTCTGAGCAACCGTGGGGAGATGAGCAGATCGACAGAGTTAGCAATGTGAAGAAGGGTCAAGAACAGCCCAGACTGACTTAGGGTCAGAAATCCATGCGAGTCAAGACTCTTCCAAGTCTTGTGTTCCGGACTGCAAACGGAAAATGGTGTCCTCTAACATTCTCATTGCAGAGCCAAGAACAGGCAGGTGCCAGTCAGCAAGGTGCTATCCATCAAATGCAGCTCCCCACTCTGACCTTCCAACACGCTCCAGGAAACTTTAAGCAAATATTCAAAGAATATTTCAAGAATTAATTCAAAGAAAATAATAGAACAAATGCTACCCATGCAGATTTTCACCACTGTCAAAAACAATTGACTGAAGATTGGAACAGTCATGATGTCCAATAACAGGAAACATTAGGTAAGCTACGGAACATCAATTCTTCATCTAGATGCAATCATTAAAACAACTGTTACAAAGGCTTTGAGACCACACAGGGAATGTTTAAGGCAGGATGTTAGGTTAGAAAAGCGGAGCACAAAATTGTGTCTAGGTTAGAAGTAATTACATATAAAAGCGGTGTACGTGTAGTCAGAGAATAACAGGGAGAGTGGCAGGCAGTAGGCAGCTCTTCCTTACTTGGATGTGAAGTCTTGAGAGTTGGGGGAGGTGCCTGTACTGAGGGGTGGGAATAGGGAGAGGGACCTTGAGTTCAAGTTGATGCTCTATGCTGGAGCTGCACACTTAACCAAGCCACATGCCTCTCTGATTGGTGCCTATTCGTCAGATGAGGACACAGGGCAAACGGCCCATCTAAGAGGCCATGGAAGTCAGAGGGAAGTACTGAGTGCTGGCCAACAGTGTGGAGGTTCCAGGGCTAGAGGTTGGCATCTAGGGAGAGCTTATTAGAACTGATGGGTGTGATGGGAGGGTGAATGGAGGTGAAGAGTGAAAGATACCAGAAATAAAGAGGAAAATGAACTGATGAAGGTCAGTTGAGACCTAGAGGATTTAAGACCTGGAGGCTAGAGAATATAGGCACCCACAGGCTAGGCCATACCTACATTTGGATACCCCACAGTGAATTCAAACACAAATACAGCACAGGATTGCGAGCCTGGGACAAGGCGTGCCTAAGTCTGAAGCCCTTGTTCAAGGCCTAGGCTCGCTGAGCATCAGTGTTGCTGCCCAGGTGGGATGGAGTTTGTCAGTGCTCACTCCTCTTCTTGCCGGTAACTCCTTCCTCCAGGAAACCCTGACAACAAACTTAAGACACAGCTCCGACTACTTCCAAGTTTGATGGCCTGAAAAACAAAGCATTCTCTGATTGGCATTCCTGGAGGCAGAGAGCCAAACAGCTAGAGCTCTGCAGGAAAGGCTTCGGGGGTGAGGTGTGGTACAGGGGGCAATAATGGAAACAAGGAATAATGGAAACAAGGACTCCTGGAATAATCGGATAACTTTGAGGTGAATCCATCAGGTTATGTTGAGACATTAGAAATATTCTGTTGAATCTCAGCACTAAAGGTTTTCTATCAGGGGTCATTTTACTCTGGATGGCTACAGCTAGGAGACAACAGCAAGAGGCACCACTCTTGTTAGACATTTGTTTAGGACCCACTACCCCAGTGGTTCTCAACCTTCATAATGCTGTGATCCTTAATATAGTTCCTCATGTTGTGGTGACCCCCAACCATGCAGTCATTTTCATTGCTACTTTATAACTGTAATTTTGTTACTGTTATGAATAGTACTATAAATATCTGTGTTTTCCAATGCTCTTAGGCAACCCCTGTGAAAAGGGCGTTCCACCCGCAAAGTGCAATAGAAGAAGAAATCGACACAATGTTTTGCCAGTGGGTGAATTCAAATGTGTGTTGTCTGTCATCTGTCTGTCTGTCTTTCTGACTATGGTCTATGTGTCTGTAGTAGCTCTATGAACTACATAAGAGGCCTTAGGGAGCTGGCATCCATGTGTCTTGCATCTGTCCAGGACATCAAGTTCACACTGTATACTACCAGTTCTAGTCTGATGTGAGTAGACAGGAGTTCCACAGTCCCACCCACCTTAAATAGCTACTCTGCTCACACTCTTTACTGGAAGTACGTCCCATTAGCTATCCAGATATAATGGCCATAGTCTGAATAGTGCCCCTTAAGATATACAACATACAGGCTTTATAAGTGTTAATAGGAAATCCTCCAGGACAACACCAAGACAGATTACTGCCAACCAAACCCTATACCAATCCATGTTTCTTTGCATCCCACATTCTCAATAACAACAACAACAAGTAAAATGAGGATTTTTTTTAACTACCTATTGAATTTAGAGGACACCACAACGAAAGACACAAAAAGTTATGGCCTGTGACAAACCTTAACAAATGCTAGCTGTCATGGATGCCTGGTAGGAATGGCGCTTCAGTCAGCAAAGGTCCTGTGGTTCTTCTCTGGGGCTGGACACTTCTATGTGAGAAGGCACTGACATATGTATGAATATATACTCATGGATACAAACATGCATATTACACTATATGCCTGAGACTCCTCAGCTGTGAAAACAGGATTTCTCCCAGGTGAGGCAGAAAAGGCATGTACAGAGCCTATCACGGAGTAAGCACCTCACCCTCACGGCTACTGCCCTTCATCCACTGGAGCCATCCCATCCATGGTACCCTACTCTGCCCACCCACCATGTGCTCTCTGCACCTGTACACATGCAAATACACAACCAAACCCTATACTCGATGCTCTGATTCCCAACCCGTAAGAAGTACAGAGCACAGAAATATGGCCCAGTGTATCAGTTAGTTGTTGCCAAAATAATGCTGCATAACAAGCCTCCCAAAACACAGCAGCTGAAACAAACTTCGTGTCTTCCGAGATGTGTGGATGGTTGAATCAGGTCAGTTTCTCTCTGTAGGTGTGTGGCTCAGCTCAGTGGCTCTTCTTTGTCCTCGTGTTTCTCATTCTCCTTGGATCAATGAGTTTTCAAAGATGAGTTCCTTCTCTTCCTAAAGATGAAAATCATAGAAACTCCAGAAGAGAGACAGAAACACCCAGAATCTCTTGTGACCCAAGCTCAGAATTGGCATATTATTATCTCTGTGTCCACACCATTAGCAAGTCACATGGCCAGTCCCAAAGCCAAAGGGACAAGGAACAAAGGGACAAGGAACTATACTCCACCTGCCCAGAGACCACATCCAGGGTCTGGTAAAGGATGACATGAACAAGTGGGGGTAAGCATTCAATGGGCCACAGCCCCCCTTCACCCTTAAAGATGTTTTAGAACATCTGCAGCTCATGCGGATTAGCTTCAATCTCTAATCTCCTCTGGACTCAGACCTTCCTCAGCCTCTCTATAAACATGTTTAAGAACATAGGCAGGAGTTCTTACCCATTTGACAGGAACTTGGAGACTTGGAGGAATAAAAGAACTTGTCAAAGTCACATTGTTTTTCTGCTTGGTGAAAGGGTCGACACAATCTGTACTCCTTGAAGCTGCTCATAGAAAAGGGAGTGGATCTAGTGTTTATGGCTTCCCAGGCTAACAGATGCCAATGTTTTCCTAGCCACCCAGTCATGCTATTTAAAATGGTCAAAAATTCAAACTGAGGCTAAAGAGACAGCACAGTGGATGAAGGCATTTTCTGCCAAGACTGACAAATTGAATTCTGTTCTCAGGACATGGTGGAAAGAGAAAACCAACTCCCACAAGCTGTTCTCTGACATTGTGCATATGGGCACAAGCACAGACACACACGCACGCACACACACACGCACGCATGCACACACACACACACACACACACACAAGGACATGGGTGATCAGAGAATGTGGTCATTGCTCAGAGTCCTACAACTGAGGAACCACAGAAATGAGGCTGTGGCCAATGCCCCCTTCATACTCCGCTTCCCGTGCCTCCTTGCCTGTGCTTGTCACACTCTATCACATGACCTTTGCTGCCACTAAGTGTCTGAGATGACTCATCACAAGAGCCAGTCATGTCAGCCCAGTTATGGACACAGCATTCAATTAACAACCTGCCAAGACTGAGGGTCTGGGCCAGGCTAGGTTAGCTAGGAGCAGATGGACTCCTGAACAGAGAGTCCTCGTACCGAGTCTGCAGGCTGAGGGCTGGCCACACTTTCTCTCACAATCTCCTAGAACTGATCTCATTGGCCAGTAAGAAGGATATGTATTCTCTTCCCAGCTCCTCAAGTGAACATCTGTTTTTCTCGAAGCTGTGAATGTCACGTCAAGATTTTCCAATTACCTTCGCCTTGGTTTTATTTAGCATCAGTGTATTGGAGGCATAATTAGTCTGAGATGAAAACCTGTATTGTTCCCTTCTCCTCAGCAATGAAATAGGTTTCCCAAATGTGCTAACAGAGAGGATCCTTCTCCAAAATTGACAAACAGCAAGTGAAGAATGAAAGCGGGAGTGGAGCCCTGATCAGTGAACAAGCACAGGCAAGGAGGCACGGGAATCGGAGTATGAAGGGGGCATTGGCCACAGACCTCAGCCTCGAACCTCAACTTCCTTGCTCCTAAGAAGGACAGGCTTTTGACACAGCACAAAGTGATGCCGGTGACAATGAAGGACCAGTTTCCAGGGATGTGTTTTCTAATACTCCACCAGCACTGAGATGGCCGGGGAGGGGGTTCTTGGTGAGGTGGTGGTTTCCAGGGATGTGTTTTCCAATACTCCACCAGCACTGAGATGGCCAAGGAGGGGGTTCTTGGTGAGGTGGCGCCATCAAGTAGTCTCCTCCCTCACCTGTTTGCCACAACCCTTGCCCAAGGCTAGACCCCTAGCTTCTGCTCTGTGCAATGTGTGTCAAGTCTCATCCTGCAAGTCTCCTATACAGTAGTTGTCCTGTTCCAACACTTGCGCTCTTAACAGCTCCTCTATACAAAGCATCCAGAGGGCTCACTAAATAGAAAAAAAAAAAAAAAAAAAAAACGGGTCATGACATCACACCTTAAAACTCTCTGGTGACTTCCCATCACACCTTAAACAAAGCCCCCAGTCCTCACCTGGGCTGCAGAACCTCGGTGATATCCCTCCCAGACTTACCCACCCACCGCCTCTCATTCGGCTCAGACCATGTCAGCATTCTTTCTGTTCCCACAACATGCCAGGCTATATTCCCACCTGGGGGCCCTGACAATGACAAAGGTCTCCTTTTAAAAAGCAACACCGCCAAAGGCTCTGTCAAGCATGAGTTAGGAAATAAGCAAGTGGGGCTGCTGCTCACCCGACAGTGACCTCTGGCAGGCCAGTCCACACTCTGACCTGGGTTCCTCATGGGACTGCTCGCCGTTTGCTAGTGCTTTCTGCCTCTTCCTCCCTCTCATTTAAAATATGTCTGTAGCTCTGAAGACCTCACTTCTTTGGTTGCCCACCAGACCCCAGCACTTACTCGAGACTAGTAGGGAAAATGGTGAAGTTCAGCTGCAAGAAACCCACAAAGTGAGTGCATTTCACCTTCAGATCAGTGAGAGGATCGTGGAAAAGAAACTGAAAATGCTGGCCCATCATTCATGGATCAAAGATACAGGACACATTTGCCCAACCTAAGTAGGAATGTTCTCCACACTGATCCATCCAGCAGAGGGATGGTTCCTTCATCAAATGAGTTCACCATCCCCAGCAGTCTGCCAGCAGAGGCCATACTAGAACCCCTGTATCAGGGACATGAGCATCCTCCCAAGTCCCTGAGTCCAGAGCACTCTAGCTGGCTTCTTCTCTCTGTCTTACAGCTACGCCATTACCCTCTGAAGAAGGGCAGAGACTCATATTCTGGCCAGAGGTACCTCACGGGAGGGGGCGGTGCGCGAGTATTGGGTAGAATACACATGCCCAATAGGCATGAGAAGGACATATGAACCTCAGTCTGCTAAGGTGTAACCTGGAGGCTCCAAGAAGGACAACCTCTATGAGGCCCCAGGTAGAAGCAGATACCTGTCAGATAATGTTGAATTTATGGTCTGCACTTTCATCCTGGGATTCAAGCAGGGAAGGAGATGGAAGGCATGACAGCACCATAACCTGCTCTCACATGGCTGATCTCAGTTTATCTTTCCCATACTCCTGCAAGGGGAGAATATGACTTCTGTCCCACAGACAAAGAGCCTAATACTCAATGTTCAGGAAGATAAAGTTGCTGGTTCAAGTCCTACAGTGGGTCTAACTAATGTGATATTCTGAATCTACACCCGTGATGGTCAGGCAGTCATCCTCTGATTATAGACCTGTCTATTTAGAAACATTCTGAATACTTCCTGCCTTTTCTTCTCCCATCGTTTCAGAAAACAGAATCCCTTAACCTTCTCAGGCAAAAACCCAATAAGAGCCCTGCTCCATTTTCTGCTGCATCATCTGATCTGTGACCCATTCAGAGAGAAGCTGGTAGCTGGAGCACTTCCTCATTTTTCCTGCTCCAAATGTGTGCAGACCCAGGGCTACTAAGCCACAGTAAAGCCTCATTCACTTCGCCTAGGATAGATGCTTTCGTGCAGGACACCAGATGCAAGGAGGTACTAAATGCCTGTGAGCAGGAGAAAGGTGGATCTGAATACGGCATCCCCCGACGGGTACCTGCATGTCTTCCTGGGCTTTTAAAGAAGGTGAAAAGCAGACACAGAAAGAGAAAGGAGGAGTAGAAGCCAAAACATGTTGGCTGTGAAATGTGGCATATCTGGGGAGTTCAGGGAGAAAGCAGCTTGTGAGTGTCAAAGGGGAGAGAGACAAGACAAAAGTATTCTAGAAAGTGTCGCTTTGCTATGAAAAGGATCCTCTCAACATTCTTCAGAGAATAATGGTAAAGAATAACATGCCATCGCCCTTTTTTTTTCTTTTTCCTAATGTGACTCTATATAGGCACAGGGACATGAGGCATCACTATTTATACTCGAATTACAAATGAATGAAACAATAGATAAATGAATGAAAGAAAACTTTCAATCCACCATTGTGCGCCCAAAGTCCTAATACTCTTCTGCCTGTGCTGAGAATGGTAACAGCTAATACTACCCCAGTGGAGGCTTTACACCATGTTATGTCCTGATAATACCCATCACTGGTTAGAAACATCCTGAGTGGGAAATTCTCTTAGAACACCCAACCTGCTGCCCATCCAAGCCCAGCAGCATGGCATGTACAATGCTGGTTCCTCTCTCTCTCAGAGCCCATGGCCACTCTGGGAGCTAAGACTTGGTGATGCCAAGAGCAGGAGTATATCTTACCATGCCACGCTAACCCAAGAAGAGATCAGCATGCACAATGCTAAGTGCAGTGCTACTGAATGCACATAGCTCTCACACTAAAGAGAAAAGTCACAAGTCAAATCAGCATAAGGATTGGGTTGCTCACCTCTTCTATCTGCTGCTGCCTTCAAATGTGCCATACACACCCAATGACAATTGGCTGCTCTCTGGACTGTTCCCCCCGCCCTCCCCCCTCCGCCAAAGATACATACTCAGAAAGGAGTCCAACTATGAGGAGTTGCCTGTCTCAAGGAGCCAGAAAGGACAGGCTAGACATTTGGCCAGATTTAGAAAGATGCCAAGGAGCTAGAGCCCACTTATAAGAGGAAGATGGTGACTTACATATAAGGCTTTCCTAAAGGACTAAGAAAGAGCGCCAGGTGTGCTACACATGCGAAATGCTTGTGGGTTTGAGTAACTTGAACTAAGTCCACGGTCCTCTCCTTAATTATGAGGGGAGGAGTAGACCTGAAGCCTCAAGACAGATCTCACAGGCAAGATCAAGGGCTCAGCAGGGACTGAGCCTTACCCATGAAAGCTCAAGTCTGTAATTCGCCAGCAACTAACCATCCCTTGCAGCTAGGTACCAAAGAGCAGATATAGCTCATAGAAGAATTCTCAAGAAAATTCAGGAATTTCTTCCTAGAACCTGAAGAGCTAACTGAGCCATTAGGAGTGCTTACTGCCCTTGCAAAGGAGCTGGGCTCAGTTCCTAGCACTCACATGGCAGCTCACAAGCATCCGTACCTCCAGCTCCAAGAGCTTGGATGCCTTCTTCCAGCCTCCCCAGTCTGCCGCATGCATATGGTATGCTTAAACTCATGCAGAAAAACACACATTCACAGTAAATAAATAAATCTTTTTAAGTTAAAAAAAAAGTAATGCTTTTTGTCTATCCTGTCCAATGCTACTATCACCGTCACTATGACAACTGTCATTATCACTGTGACAACTGACATCACCACCATCATGATCTTACCACTGTGACCACTAACACCATTACTACAATTGCCGTAACACTGCCCCCATAGTAAGTACCACTATCCCCAAAACTGACATCACCATCATCACAATTGCCACCACCACCATGACCCTATTACCATTACTATAACATCCATTACATCACAGCCACTACTACTGTTGCCAGCACTATCGCCTTTAACATACAACTACAATTGTCAATATCACAACTGCCACTGCCTCCATGGCAACCACTGCTATTACAAATGTCATTACCTTATCACCATTCCTATCACAACCACCACAATTCCAACACTGCCGCCATCAACCTCACAAAAATAGCTTGGATTCCATAATTCTGGAGGACTGCCTTGTCTGGCCTTGTCTGCCATGATGCACTTGGTTCTGTGGAGGCTTGATGCCCCAGAGAAGAGGAGTGCTAGAGGTGGAAAGGGGAGGGTGTTGGTGGGGAGCACACTCTTAGAGGCAAAGAGAAGGTAGGAGGCTCATGGAGGGGGAATCTGGAAAGGGTAAGTAAATAAAATAATTAATTAAAAATTAATTTAAAAAAATTCCAAATAGCTTATATAGATACCACTTTACTCAAGAGTAGGTTGAACACAGGCAGGGTTACTCTTCAAGGGTACAATATAGAAAAGAAGAAATTACAGTGACCTTAAAGTGTCCTGGTCAGATGATAGGGCCAACATCAGAAGTGGCAAGCCATGCTTACAGTACATGCAGCTCTTTCATGTGATACAATGAGAATAGCACTTGTCTACCCATTAGCCTTTCTTTCCAACTCCAATCATGTGGAAAATATTATATAAATTCTAACACAGGAAATTCTATGCTAGAGTTAAAAGCATCCAAAATTTGGGAGATAACTTTAGGCTTAAAAACTAAGGCAATATAAATGGACTGTAGACATCAGTTAATGATGTAAAAAATGTTAGTTCACTCAGAATGACAACTATATTAATACAAAATGCTAACAATGAGGAAAATAAGATGGGATCGCTGAAATGAGAATTTTGTTTGAAAATGAAATGGAGTCTCACCGTAAGTTCTACAGAATACATTTCTAAATGGTTTCCTGAAATAGTTCCTTCCCTGGTTACCTTGCCTTAACTCAGTGCAACGGCAGTGCTCATCCAAAGGTTGGTACTGCCCTTAATCCTTGCCCTGGTATTGTAGCCCATCCAGCCAAGCTCACTTTCAGAGGCCACACAGAGCTTTCCGAAGCATGAGGAGAATCCTAGTCATGCTATGAGGGCCCTCACTACCTGAAGGATTGATTCCAGGCTCCCACAGACAAAACATCTTTTCCAGGCTCAGCCTCCTCTTCCTCCTTCTCTCCCTTCTCTCCCTACTCTCCCTCCTCTCCCTCCTCCTCCATGTCTCTCTTGATGTTGCCATATTAGAAAATCTATTGCTCACATACTCACTCACCTTCTACACCCAGAGCCCTGCTGCTACATCCCTGCTGAATGGCCTCTCATTTCCGTTCTTCCTTGTTGGCTCCTCCCACCCTTTAAAGCTCAGTTCAGACACTGCTTCCTACGGAGATCTTCTTCCACCCCAGGACAGGTGTGTGGGCCTTGGAGGAGGACACCCTCATGGTCCCTACTCTTGCATCTCCCTGCACTGTCTTACTTGCTAGAGGGACAGCAATAAATGCTTACTCATGCCATGAATGAATGACCATGGGTGGAGGAGGCAAAATGAAAACTCACTGCCTTCAATGAAGGGCTTTTGTTCCTGGGTTTTAAATTTTGAATCCTATTCTTCAGGACTCCATTAACCTCTCAGGAGTCCTATATAACGACGTCCCATTATATGGCAAGGTAGCATATTACTAGATTTAATTATAATGGAATAATTAATGTCTGGATATCACTAGTTTGGACATAAAAATTAAATATTACCTTTAGTGTAACTACTCTCTCTAACTTCATGATTTCCCAGCTTGGCTTGGAAATACTGATTTTTAACTGAGAAGTTCCTTTGTTGTGGAGTAAATGATGCCAAGCAGAACATCTGGTCTGCTCCTTACCACCATCCTTCAGGCTGGGCTCTTCTGCACCTCTATCTTTCTAATGCCGCTGTGAAAATATATGCCTGCTCTCAGAAATTCCCAAGAATTTTGGTCCAGGTATTTTGGAAGATAGCTGAGGAATCCATCCTTTCTTGACTTCAGTCTCCTTCCATTACATCATGTAAAGGGAACCCAGGAGGAATGAGGGACCCTCAGAAGCTTTGACAAGACAGTACAGTCAAGTCAGAGAAAAGATGGTTAACTCTCTTTGGAAACCTGCCGCCTCACCCTGAGCCTCCATCCCTCTACCACATTCCTCCCCTCCAAGTTTCTCACAGTTCTTGCTTTGGGTATTGCTCCAAAGATTGCAATTTCATGTGCAGTATCATCACATCTGCAATCATACACACCTACAGTCCAGAACTCAAGACGTAGAGGGGGAGGATGAAGAATCTGGGGCTATCCTTGGCTATAGTAAGACATTGTTTTGGAAGGAAGGAAGGAAGGAAGGAAGGAAGGAAGGAAGGAAGGAAGGGAGGGAGGGAGGGAGGGAGGGAGGGAGGGAGGGAGGGAGGGAGGGAGGGAGGGAGGGAAGAAGGGAGGTAGACAGATGGATATACATACATACATACATACATATATACATACATACAAAGAAAGGGAATTCATTTTTTGCTTTCACAAATTTCTGCTTTCCTGACAGTGAATTTCAGATTGCTGTTCTAATGGCAACATCATGAATGCTCACACCACAAAGTCCAAATGCATGACATAATGTCTCCACCCTAACCCATCCTCTCACTCATCCCTCCAGAAGCCAGTGAGGAGCAGCCTAAGCTTCCCTTTAGCTTGACAGGTCACCTATATTTGAACTCTGATCAACTACATAAAAAAGTTATTACCATGTGGCAAAAACATCAAAACTAGAATATTAGAAACGTCAAGTGAAGATGGTTGTCCAGTTGCCCTCCAGCTTCTCCAGCTTCTCTAGCTTCTCCAGCTTCTCATTCTTGCCAGCTCTAACTGACTTTAGGACAAAACTGTCCAGCTGATCCCTTAATGCATTTTGACCCAAGGAAAGAATGAAAGTAAATAAAGTGATTATAGCTTTTCCAAACCACTAAGTTTTAGGATGGCTTGCCATATAAAAATAGACAACCGGGAGAAATGCCCTCAGCTTCCTGTATGACACTATTCCATTCTGAGACTGACTGAAAGGATGGTCTTTCCCACACCCATTATGCTGGTGTTCCTAGCTCCAACTTCTCTCATTCAGATCTCATGAGCATAGATCCTGGATCCCCCAGGGTCTCTTTAAGGCAGGTATCATTATCTGAATTACTTTTGCTTACTGCCTGTCCCCTTCTCCACTGATTCAGGAAACTCACCACCCATCTGCTCCCTCCATGAATTGGTATTCCTGCCCTAGGCATGCAAATCTGTGGTTTGTATTATATCTATCATTCCAAAGGGTGATTTTATTCATTCTCAGAATTCTCTAGCTTTTCTCAAAGTCTTCCATTTGGAGAACTACCCATGGGAAATTCACATGGCTGCTGGCATTGGAGCGGTCCCTAGCCATAAAAGTCTACAGAGAAGAACACTGATATACAGCTCCCCCCCAACCACCACCACCAGTATGGTGATAGGTGTGAAGTAATTTCCAACAGGATGCTTACAGATAGGTAGCAATTCCCAGGCTCATTGATCATTTTTAGTATAGGTTTCTCTAGTTCGGTTTGGCATCTCTTTAGGAGCAGAGACCACGTCTGTTCCCTAAAAGGCCTAGGGATGAAGCCCACTGTGTCTTGGTAGTAGCCTGGTCATTGGCAGGCTCCTGAGAGATTCCTTCACACAGGAAAAGTAGCTTTAGAGACAGAAAACACCTGTGGACATCTCTCTTTCCATGTGCCTGCTAACCAGCAATACTGCAATGCCAAGAATCAGCTAACTCTAGTGGGATGGGCCAATGACAGTTCAGATGGAAAATGGCCTAAGATGACCCTACCTGTTTGGGGACATAATCTGCAATATCCCAGGCAACATCTGGAGCATTAGGAACATTGAGATTCCCTCCCCTTTAAGGTCTCCAGGATCCCCTGTGCTCTTTTCTGAGAACATTCTGAAGTGTTGACAGCTGGATTCTGACAGTTGACAGCAATCTCAACTGGATGGCAAAGGACCAGAAATGGTCTGTCCCTTCTTGCTAGCCCCTCCCCTCAATATCCAGAGCTGCAAGCCCATCTGGTCTCTTTCACCTGGTTCCAGGAGTCATGCTTCCTGACAGAGAGTTAGTGGGGAGGCAGAATATTCCCGGGTTCTCCTTCTCTGGGCCATTAACACCTTTTCCTTGACCTCGGCAGCCCCAAGCTGGTTCCACCATTTCAACCAATAGCCATCCAAAGCCACAATAACAAGGACAGGCCACTTCCTCTGTGCTTCAGCCTGAGCTCCTGAAAAGGCATCCCATGGCCATTTGAGCATGCAAAAACCTCAGCTTGCCTGGGTAGATAAAAGAATAGGTGATGTGGATGAGAGGACGGATGCCTTTTAGTCTTCTGTGCTCTGTCACCATTTAACTTAAAGTGTTTCACTTCCTGCACTCCTCATGTGGTAGAAAACTATTTCCTACCTATATGCCCCAAGTGTCTTGAAGTTCCTTATGTAGTAGCCACGTAGGTGTTTCTCCGGGTAAACAGTCCCTTCCATTTTCCACTGCTATGTTTGTTTCTCTCATGTTTGCACTTGTCTCGTATAAGCAGCGACTCCTTTGTCCCAAGCTCCAGGGCTGTAGTCATGGACCACAATGCCTTTTGGTTGCCCTTTCCCTAACATCATGACACAAGAGAACATAGCTAACAATATGGAGTATAGTGAACTGGGCCCAGGGAGATGCTGAACCATTTCATCCACAGCTAGGGAGTGAGTAGCAGATGTACCTCTTATAGCCTACCAAAAAAAATAAAATAAAATAAAACCACTTCTCTCCAGGTCCAGCATCTCAGTGGTATGTCACAGTCACAGCCTTGATGGCAAGCACTAGCATACAACCCAATTGGTAACACTGCATTTGCTAGACAAGCTAGCATGTTTCTCCACACCCTTGATGCACCATAGCTTTACATGTTCTGAGATCCTCATTCTCCATTCATACAATAGTCACAGGTACCTCCTGGCCTCCCTAGAACTATGACAGACTCTGAGTCAGAGGAAGGGGTACAACTGCCCCTCATGAAAAACTGATGATTTTTAGGCTAACCTAATGATTCAGAGGAAGGAAATCTCACCATGCTAATGGGAAACCAAGGCTAGGGGAGTTATAGAAGGAGATGGTGAGGCAGGTCTGCCTAGAACCATGTCTTGCCCCTACTCCTAAACAGAAGGAAGGTGTAAATGTTCTTTAGGGCCCAGGATTTCCCAAGAAAACTGCTCTTTCAGTAACAAATTGGGAGCAAGTGAGAGGGGCCCTCCTCCTTAGATGAAGCTCTCTTAGGTCAGTTGATCTGACCCAGCTCTACTGACAGACTCATGAATGATACTCTGGCCTCCCACAAAGTGTCCAGTGTGCCTTTCCTATATCACTTTCTCCTTCATAGTGATATTCATAAAAGGCTCTCTGCAAAGATTTGGGGAAAAGATGGCTTCCTCTTCATCTGCTATGGGCAACAAGTCTCTTCCCACAAACACATAGTGTTCAGTGCTGGGCTTGGAGACAGGCTGCTCTGAAATACAGCTCACTACACACACTCCCTGCTCTGCCACAGCCGTGCTCCTCTAGCATTGTTGAAACAATGTGGTCAGCTGCTGGGTCCACAAAAAGCCAACTTGATACATAAAGGCTGGGGCCATTACTCTTCATTCTACCCAGCTTTCACCACTCTCACCCCAAAGCTGAACAATGCTGAAACAAAATAAGAAAACAAGGCAATGGCCCAATCTCACCCCCAACCTCTTCCTTCCCACAGGTGGGAAACCTGTCTTCCATCTGCATGTTAGATTGATGATGGATTAGCCCCAACCCCATGCACTGCCTTTCCTTGTCCATGTGACTTCACACATGTAACTCAAGGAGCAGAGTCTCTTATACCTGCCCATTCAGCTGATCCTATGGCTCACAGTGGCTAAGAGAATAGAGCAAAAGCAACAGAGCAAGGTCTGAGGCTAGATTTTCAGCAGTCCTGAGCATCTCTGTTGGCTGTTCTGGATCTCTGCTGCTGTCATATAAACATGTATTAGTTTACAGGCCTACTGATAAAAGACCTGTGGCTGGTCATCCCATTATTTCAGACCACAGCTGGGCAGCATCATCCTCATGAGAGAGCCAGAGGTATTTATGTGCCCTGATCAGTCTTCTTTATCCAGATCTACTGACCAACAACCAAACACTGTTGCTTAAGCACACTGAGTTCTAGGATGCATGTTACACAGCATCAGCTAACTGATACAAAGTCCATCTCCTCTCAAGGTGAACAACCTGCCCCAATACAGACAGGAAGTGACCGATAGCAAGTTCCTGTCAGTTTCAAGTATAAAGGTTCCATCTGGAAGCTACCTTGTGCAGATCAATGAACCAGATGTGGGCTGTATGGCTCAAACAAGGTTTTTGAAGTGGGTTCATGCCAATTCACACTGCTTTTCCTCACCTCTGTCCTGTATAACACTTTCCTATGGGTGCCCCACCCCCACCCCCACCCCCACCCCAGGCTTCTAATCCAGCCTCTTCATCCATGCTACCTCAGAAAAGGCCTTCTAACCTGAAAATTCTTAGTGCCTGGGCACTAAGGTACAAAAAGGGTAACTAGGTTATTTCAGCTGCAGCCAGATGCCAACACTTGTGTCTATTCTTCAAGCCTCGTGCCTTCTGGATGAAAGGGCAAGCTGCAAATAAGACATAGGGAAGACTAACACTTTTCTCAGCTATTTAATGACCTGCAAAAGATAGAACCCAAGGTTCCATCATGCCCATGCTTCAGGTTCCCCTACCTACCCCTTCCTTCTCCCCCTTCCATCTCTCTAATCCCATGGAGAAGCAGGCCAGCTTCCTTGGGTACCCCTGAGCATGGAGAATGAAGATAAAATAGACCAGAAGCAACACTCAGCAGAGAGTCATCACCAAAGTCCACTGAGTTTCATGCACTTTCTCTCTCCATGATTGCTTGGAATCTCCTTCGAAATAACAAAAATCAAACATTAAGTTCTGTCAAAGTCAGGTTTATACAGGTTCTTCTGCTTGGCAAAAACATTAAGAATGTGTTTACTATGTGTCTTAGATAGAGTTTTATTGCTGTGAAGAGACACCATGACCATGGCAACTCCTATAAAGGAAAACACTTAATTGAGGCTGGCTTACAGTTTCAGAGGTTTAGTTCATTATCCTCATGGCAGGAAACATGGCGACATGCAGGCAGACATGGTGCTAGAGAAGAAGCTAAGAGTTCTACATCTTGATCCACAGGCAGTAGAAGGAGGCTGTGTTTCACACTAGATATAGCTTGAGCATATCTAAGCACACCTCCTAATAGTGCCATTCCCTATGGACCAAAGCATTCAAACAAGTCTTTGGGGACCATTCCTATTCAAACCACCACAGTATGTTCACAGGGTATCTGAGGCTCTAAACAATGTTTGCCTGGGGTCAGAAGGCAGTGTTTCTTGGATCCTACAATCATCCTTTTTGCACACCCTGAAAATGGGGTTAACAGATGGGAGCAGATTCCTGTCTTGTACATAACATTCTAGGCCACAGGGTAGGGGACCACAGCAGGTAGTGGATGGGCAGCTAATAAACCAGCTCTATATGGAGGAGGTGCATGCTGGAGACAGCAGCTCTAGATGGAGGAGATACATCCTGGAGACAGCAGGCCCTGAGATCAACCTTCCTCTCACAGCTACTGAGCTGCAAACCAGCAAGAACACACGAGGAAATGACTTTTCCTCGTGATTTTGTTTCTAAAGTTCTCACAGAAAACAATGAACCTCTCCAATTCATAGCACTTTTGTTAAAGTGCCAGGCCTTTAAAATCCATAAACAGTGGGATATAATTAAATGCAAATGTGGGGCCTTATTTAAAAATTAATCTTTTATAATTAATTAGTAATTTAAAATATCTTGGTAAATGATACTTAAATGGCATGGAATTATGCTAGCTCTGAGTGATAAAGTCGTCTGCTAGAGATTTGCTGCGTTGGAGTGAGAGATATTTGCACATATCACGTGGGACAACAGAGTGCTGCGATTCCTTCATTTACCTTTGCAGACAACTGTAGTAAAAAGGCTTTATATGTAGATTGTGGGGGCTTCACTCACAGCAGCAGAACCAGAAAAGAAATTGCTTGGAGTCAACCCACTTGCATTAAGGATTAAGTCAGTCTCCAGCCCTGCTGTCTGCCCAGGAAGCCAAGCTGAGTGGAGATATGCATGATGGGACCCTTTCTACCTTTCCTGCCCTCCGTATTTTGCCCAGCCTAAGCAAGCGGTGCCACACATTCCCAGAGCAGTGACAACCTGCCCCTGCAGCTATTCCCTGAATCCTCTTCCCATCCTTCTACTGCAAAAGAGTCTATTGGTGACTCACTCACCACAAGGGTAAATGTCACCTGCTGCCATTGCCACCCTGTCACTGCCTTTCCCTTCCGGGCATTGCAAAGACTTGCAAAGACTGCCCCAGACCACTCTGCTGCTTGGAGATCACCACTCTAGTTAATGCAGGTGCACACTGCAGTGTACATTTCCCATGGGGTGTGTGTGTGTGTGTGTGTGTTCAGGTGCCTGAGGAATTGTGCTAGTTTGAGTATCTGGTTTTACATGTTACTATTTGGTTATATGCTTGAGTAGGTGTGTTTGTGAGTGTGTGTGTGTGTGTGTGTGTGTGTGTGTGTGTGTGTTCGTGTGAAAAAGAATAGTGTGTATGTGACTCTGTATGTGTATCATACATACACACACATACACACACACACACACACACACACACACACACACACACACACCACAGACAGGCCAGGGCCACTTCACCTACAGAAGCAGCCTAGGCAGTTTGCTGACCTCTCCTGACCTAGAGTAGGATTCTAAGTGTAAGTCTTCTCAACAACAGAAATCTTAAAACCAAAGTCCTGGATTAAGAAGCTACCCTAGGGCAGTTGAGCAACCAAACAAGCAGCCAAAACATGCAAAAAGAAAACCCACCTTTAAGCCTTTTTACACAAAGAAAGAATGATTTATTTTATTAAAAAAAGCCACTTATTTCCCTAATGGATGGGCAGCTTTGGGTGGAGGGGGTGTTCTAATAAGATAAAAGAGCAAGTGTCACACAGCTGCTGACTTACAGATTTACATTCCAATAGAAAGGAGAGAATGCCCAACTTTTATGGGACACAAGAGATGGGAACACACGGGCATTGGGGAAGGGAAAGCTATGCCTGTCATCATGAACATGGATCAAGAATCAACTGTCTTCTACACAGTGTATTTTGCTAGTCTTTCATTTCTAATGAGACAAGGAAGATGGAGAGAAAGAGAAGGAGATACAGAATAAGTGAAGGAGAAAGAGGGACTGTAAACAGCCAAAAGCAGAAGCCCATAATGATGAGGTGAAAAGACAAATATTCAGGAACCCACACAGTCAGGGAGAGTCTCAGTGGGTGAGAGCCCCAGGTCACATCCTCTCTGTTAGTCCCTGAGGATGCCCTGTAGCATGTGGCCCAGGTGGACTCAAGGAAAAGGCTAATTCCTGCATCCTCGTAGTTGGTATGGTCCTTGATCCACAGAAATCACCAGACAGTGTGGTGCATAGGTGATTGAGTAGATGGATGGGTAGATGGCAGATAGACTTGGTAACAAATGGAAAGACGCACAGCCAATGAGGAACAAACTGGCAGTGGAGAACTGGTCTCCCACATCAAACCTGACACAGAGAGGGATAAGAACAGGAAGACACAAGTCCCTGATCCTGACTCAGGAACCTTCCAGCCATCATCAGCTTAGTCTTGGTTTCATCAATTTCTGCTCTCACATATCACAGATGCTAAGATATCCACCCCCCATCAGACCCTCCCATATCCATTCACTCAACTGCCAGCTCCTTCCTATAGACCTAGCATCGTTATTGCTGAGTCCAGGAAGCCTCCTGGGCACTGCGGCTATGTCTCCCAGGCTACCGGGTACTTCTCCATTCTTCTGCCATTGTAGATAACAGGAGCTGTCCATACCTCCATCTTCCCTGACCAAGAAGAAAGTCCCATGGAAACAGGAACCAAGTCACAGTACTGGAAGGCTCATTAAATCTGAAAATGTGACAGATGGAATGGTGTGAGTGGAAGACAACTTCAGAAGCTGTTGGTGAGCAGGATTCCCAGGGCAAGGCCCTGATCTTAGTTCTTCTTGGAAGCTTCTGACTTCATTACTTGAGTTTTCCAGGCTCTGGAGTGAGATAAAAAGGACCATACCTACCTCCCCACCTTGTGAGCCAGCTGACAGGTTTTGTTTTTGTTTTTGTTTTGTTTTGTTTTTGTTTTTCGAGACAGGGTTTCTCTGTGTAGCCTTGGCTGTCCTGGAACTCACTCTGTAGACCAGGCTGGCCTCGAATTCAGAAATCTGCCTGCCTCTGCCTCCCGAGTGCTGGGATTAAAGGCGTGCGCCACCATTGCCCAGCCCAGCTGACAGGTTTGAGTGAAGATAACATCAAAGGTAAACTTACTAAAATCCACTAAAGCCATTCAACAGCCAGCAGGTCAAAGCCTCACTGGAAAGACAATGAGCCCAATCTTCTCCCTAGTTAGGATGACTGAAAGGAGCCACCCTCCCTCCAAGGCCAAGAGCTGAACACAGCAAGTCTTGCTGGAGAAAGAAAGTGTTTAGCAAGCCCCAAGGATATCAATGTGGTGATCACAGGCATGGGATGGGAATACCAGAACACTATCCTTCCAAGATCAGGGTCAGGAAACATCTCCTCCCAGCTCAGCTGCTCCAGGGGATGCTTCTCCTCCACACTCAGCTGCTCCAGTGTAGGGCCTTCTCATTGCCTTTACTTTGTTGTTGTTTCTATTTCACTGTTGTCTTAAGGATAGCATCTTGGCACATGCTAGCCAACTGTTCTACACCAAGCCAAATACTTAACCTTCTCATTACCTTTTCTTTTTCTTTTTTTTCTTTTCTTTTTTGTTTTTGTTTTTGGTTTTGGTTTTGGTTTTTGGTTTTTGGTTTTTCGAGACAGGGTTTCTCTGTGTAGCCCTGACTGTCCTGGAACTCACTCTGTAGACCAGGCTGGCCTCGAGCTCAGAAATCCTCCTGCCTCTGCATCCTGAGTGCTAGGATTAAAGGTGTGTGCCTTTTCAAGACAATATATTAACATCATGATTGGTGAGCCTGACTTAAAAGACCTGAGAGGTGAGGACGAGGAATCAAGACTGAGTGGTAAACAGTACTGGGAGTGGGTCCATGAGCCCACAGAGACTTGGGCAGGCACCAAGGCCTCAGTCTCCGACCTCCTTCCCAGGAATCATCAAGACCAGAATCTGGGCATCTGCTAGCCCCAGGCAACACTGTCCCTCATGCTACAGAGTCACAGATAATCCAGTGATGTCATGTAACCTCCAGGCCAAGGGCTGGTAGCGCTGATCTGCTTCACTAAGGTGACTATTTAGAGAAGCAGCTCCCAACTTGGCTCACTGACAGCCTGGTAGGTCCCAATTGGCAAGGCTTCTGACTAACAACAATGGAGGTGTCAGCCAGCCACAACAGTAGATTCACATATTGGAAAATGTAAGTTTCCAGCAGGGCTACCTGTCCTCATCCACTCCCGCTCAGCCGTGCTTCCTGAAAGGGGGAAAGGAGGCTTGGCAACTGGGAAGCCCACACAACCACCATGGACTAGAGCTCTTCTGTG
Source organism: Mus caroli (assembly GCF_978045245.1). Taxonomy (NCBI): domain Eukaryota; kingdom Metazoa; phylum Chordata; class Mammalia; order Rodentia; family Muridae; genus Mus; species Mus caroli. Next base: position 27,989,693 of record NW_028227267.1, on the reverse strand, counting down.
CCCTCCCAACCAACACCATAGCCCTGATCACTGTCCTGTAGGGCTGAGAAGTATTTACTTCACCATACAGTGCTTAGAATGTCATAAAATGCAGACAGTGGGTCACCCTCTCGGGACTCATCTATCCTGCACTAACAAAGGGGAAAGTGGGAGCAATGGCTCTGGGCAATGCTAAGGCCACGTACAGGAGTGAGTTCCCCATCTTTTGGATGATTTGCATGCCCAGACAGCTGGACAGAACTATCCTCCTCCAGCCTCCAGATCAATAGAGGCCATCTATGTTTACACAGTAAGGCTCTCAGAAATGAGGCGTGAGGAAAGCTTTCAGGCAAATCTTCCTCCACAGAGCTGGCACAGACGCATGTGTCCATGACAGAAAGTGTAGCACACCATGTCTTCTGAAGTCACCAAGCATGGAGGAGAGGCTCTGGAACTGGCCATACCTAGACTGGAACTCCTTCCATCTCTTAGTAAAAATAAATGACTTTATACAAATCACTGGACGTCTGCTTTTTGGTTTCCTCATTTGCCAAGTGCGCTGCAGAGGAAGTGAACACAAGGGGCCAGGCCCACTGTGGGCATCAGGAGGACATGGCGTCATCCATTCCTAAAGGCATCACAATGATCCTGGACTTTCACTATAGGAGCTGAAAGAAAAGGCAGAGGAGGTGTGTCCTTCGACTCAAAATCCAGAGCTTACCCTCACACTCAGTCTCCAGACAAGGGAAGAAGCCACTCTGGTGGAAGTCTCACCCCAACCACACAGAGACACAAAGATTTTGTGAACACAGTCTGAAGGATTAGAAAAGACAACTGGCTAAAGCCAAGCAAAGTACACCCTGCACCACAGGACATGGCATAATTAATCACTTGGAAATAACATATTTAGGCCAGTTGTCGTTGAGTGTAAATCCTCCTGGGGCCTAGAAACAAGAAAGGCCTAGATCCATGCAGAAGGAAAATATACATGTATGTGCAGATAAAAGGGATGGATGCTAAGAAGCTTGGTACCAAATAATGATCATTACTGCCTCCTCCTTCACCACTGTCTTACCAGATGCATAAACTGAGGCTACAAGGACCAAGCAAATTGATCAATGTCACACAGTTAGGAACTAGATCAGAGACTAGATCCAAATCTACGGAACTGCAAAGCTCATGTTCTATCTTCTCCCAGGCTTCTCAGCAGGCCAGTGGCATAGAGGGAAGGAAAAGCAGGAAAGCCAAGGAATTAGCACAAAAGTGAGAAGCTGAGAAGCTGGCGGCAGAATCTGTGGACGCTCTCCCCAGGCAGAGCCTGAGTCTGGCAATAAACAACAGAGAGAAGAGTCACCCCATGAGCAGCCTTCTGCAAATACACCACTGGGAACATTCGGGGAAAGGCTGGACATGTCAGTCCTGCTAATCCAAAGCTGAATCACTGCATACAGAGAAGACTGTTCTGGTGAAGAAGCTGAGAACCCACAGGACAGCACAGCCTGGCTGACCACCAGCACAATTGGGACCTGATTAGCTGAGAGCGGCAGGGCTGCTGGCCAACTACACCAAATTAAGCTTTCCCAATGTTAAGCTCTCCAGCAGTGGGCTTCGTGCTGGTTCCTGATGCATGAGGTAGCATTTTGAATGATAATTAATTAGAGGGGAAAGCAGAGTAAGCAAGCAAAGTACATCAGATGAAATTAGTGTAATTCTGCCATTCTCTTTCATTTTACCTTCAATCAGAGTGGGCCGGCCAAGTTGGCTTGGGTTATGTGAGAAACCCTGGGGGATCATCCCACTGCTTCATGATCCCATAATCCACTGGGCCATAACTTGTTCCCAGACACACCATACTCCCAGTAACTCCTTTCCCCCAAACAAACTCAACCCTAGGGAGTGACTAGCAACTACATCCTATTTATTGCCTCTCTGCCATGAGACCTCTGAGCTAGCACCAATGGTCAGCTCATTCTAGTCCACAGTTTCCTAGCCTGATTTCAAATTAATGGATTCTTTGTTAAATTGGTGGGCCTTCCTTGTCTTCATTAGAAAGTCTCCATCCCTAATAGAGGTGTTCTTAAAAGAAGCACACACAGATACCTCCATCAAATGTCAACAAATCCCACGAAACACCTGCCCACTTCTCCAGAGAGCTAGAAATTCCTTTCATCCCTAGAGGTATATACCTGTTAACAAAGGAAAGAAAATTACAGGGAATACAAATGCTGGGTTTCAACTCAGAGAATTCAGGCAGTAACATATGCAGGCTTCTCACCAGCCCCAAAGCCTCCTCATGGTCTGTGAAGGAACCGAGTCATCTGCTGAGGACAAACCAGTATCCAAGTCACATTCAGGCCTCTTCCTGAATGGTTAGGTGCTGTGGGCTGAGCCCTCTGTTCTCTGTTGTTTCTGGTACACACTTAGGTCATTCAGCAGTCCTGAGCATCAGGCATGAATGACCTCAGATCCCATGACCTACCTCATTGATGAAGGAGTGTGCTCCCTGTGGGCTGAGCAGTAGAATGGCACGGCGCAGTGTGTCCCGGTAGCGATTCAGCTCCTCAGTCTTCATGGTGGTGAAAAGGCTAGTGAACACGTGACTGATGTTCTTGTCCACCTTTTGTAAAGAGACATCCAGACCCAGCCTTGAGGCCTGATCCAGGAAGCTTTGGAGCCCACGGATATCTGAGCATGGAAGAAGAGGGGAAAGAATCATTTTTTTAAGTGGGAAAGGATCTATCTGAGAGGGCAACTAACGCCAACACACCCAACTCACACAACCACCAGAAGTAACAAGAGTCTCCATCTACTTCACTTATTCAGAGCATGGTGCAAGGCAGCAACATAGACCCAGTATCGCTCATCAGCATCCAGCCCCAGGATATAAGGTGGTTATCTGGTAGGATCAGGAACCCTTTCTGCCATCCAAACTATGCCAGAATCACCCTTTGTAACAAGCTCTTGTACTCTGCCATGTGCTCTGAGTTATGGCAGTTCTGCCCTCCAGTCTACGAAGACTGGTGACCTTGCCACAGGTTTCCCCCATCTCCCTCTATACCTCACACCTGAGGTGTCTTGATCATCTACAGTCAGATAACACAACTGACTACCCTGAAAAGAGCTGACCCAAGATTTGGATAGGTCATTCTAACCCTGGATCCTTCTCTAACCCTCTGAATGTCAGCATCTCATGTGACAACCTCTAGCCAATAGAAGAGGCTACATCTTGCTTCAGGATCTGATTGTTTTCTTCCTGGAATTTCTTTCCTTCTGCTTTGTCCCAAGAGATGACTCATCCCAATCCCAGTGAGAAGCTCATGTTCCAAGTGCTTCAGAGGTGAATAGATGGCCAAGGTCCTTCACTGAGACTTTTCCAGCCTTCAGATGGAGTCCCTACAAGATAAGCTATGGGACCAATTGTCCAAGGGTGAGAGTTCAGAGTGAATCCTAAAGCCCAGAAAGATGGCGCACTCACTGACCTACTGTTGTGAGGGGCCAGGTGCCATTTTGCTCATGGAACAAGAGTTCCCTTTGCTGACTAACCCATATAGTGTTTCATTTCTGTCATTTGTAGCCTAAATTGTCAACACACAGGAAAGCTATTTATGCCCAGTCTAGAATGTCTCCATTACTTCTATTATCCTGTGCTCAGGGACAGAGGCTTGACAGAAGGCTGAGTATCCAGATCCACAAGGCCACTGTCCCCATGCCCTGGGGTGCCTACACAGTCCCAGTCAAAATAAGCAGTGCTAACTAAACAGGTTTTGCTTACTAATTCTTCTCTGAGATTGCCTCCTTTTCACGTCTGTCATACATATAAGCAGGTATCAAGGAACCTGCTATAGAGTCCCTGAGCTTGCTATCTTGGTGAGAAGATACACTTACCAGAAAGTCTAGTCTCAACTTCACTGTAGCAAGAACAGTTTCAGGACTATCACAGGGGGATGGTCAAGAGTAGTCCCTGAGCTCCTCCTGGGACCTCTAAGAAATCCTTAAATTCTCAGGCAAAGCAATCCTCTGGCTGTGGACAGTGTAAGGAAGAAGGCTGAGCAAGCCAAAGAGGAGCAAGCCAGTAAGCAGCATTCCTCTGTAATCTTTCTCTATTCAGTTCCTGCCTCCAGATTCCTGACTATGTTCCTGCCCTGTCTTCCTTCAATGAAGGACTGTGACATTGAAGACTAAGCCACATAAACCCTTTCCTTCCCAAGGTACTTTTGATCAGAATGTTTTATCACAGCAACAGAAAACAAACCAAAACAAGGATTTCTCTTATTTTTTGTTTTAATTAACTCAATAATTGAATATGTGTAGAATACAGTGAAATGTTTTAATACATATTGTACAACAAGCAAGTCAGGTAAATTGGTTTGCCTATTACTTCATACACATTTATCTATGAACAGAGCATTCAAATTAGTCTTGTCCAACTATTTTGCAGAATTTAACACAAGTTCTTATGACAACACAAGAACTTAACCCCCCCACCCCCCACAAGAGGACCCTGTGTCTGAAAACCAGCTTCCTTTCCCTTCCCATCCTCCTCCTGGCATCTAGTTACCACTCCTACTCTCTGCTTCTATGACATCAGTCCTATGTTATTTCATTTTATTTTTTACTGAAAGTAGATATTTTTTACATAAAATATATTCTGATTATGGTTGTCTCTCCCTTCAACTCTTCTCAGATCCTCCCCTCCTCCCTACCCACCCATGTCCAAATCCTTTATTGCTCTGTGTCTCATCAGAAAACAAACAGACATCAATAATAATAATAATAATAATAATAACAAAACAGGGATCTGTTCCAGTGAAGGCCACCCCCACCATCTTCCTTCTGAGCCCAGCAGAGACCACTAAGGGCTCCAGAGTGTTCTCCATACCTCAAGACCTCAGGATCACCTCGGGATCAAGGGTGAGTGGAATGCAACATCAGCTCCAAAGAATTGCAGGAGGTCTTGTGCCAGCAGGAACAGGGACAAAGGAACCCTGCCCGACCAGAGGCTGCAATCCTTTCCAGTTAGGGCCACACCCACCATCTTCTGCGTGAACCCAGCCAATGAAGTCTAGGGTACCAGAGGACTCTCCACGCCACAGGACCCCTAACACACCCAGGACCTCCTAATCACCTGAGAGCACATGGGTGATGGAAGCAACAGAGCTTCTTGGTCAGGGTCCCATGGGCCTTCATCCTCAGCCAGGAGGCAGAGCTGAGACCCAGACCCCTGGGCACATTCCTTGCCAGAGGAGAGTCAGCATACAGGGAGAGTTCTGACCCCAGGACTCAGGAGATGGAGAGCTCCAGACTGCTGGACACCTGCCCTGCAAGAGGAGAGCTTGCCTGCAGAGAGTGGTATGACCACTGGAACTCAGGAGAGAGGTGGACTCCCAGGAGTGCTGACAGAGGCTAACAGAATCACAAGAGGATCAAGCTCCAGCCAGAGACAGCTTGAACATTAACACCAGAGATTTCTAGATGGCAAAAGGCAAATGTAAGAATCTTACTAATGGAAACCAAGAACACTGGACATCATCAGAACCCAGTGGCCCACCACAATGAGTCCTGGATACCCAAATTCACCTGAAAAGCAAGACGCAGATTTAAAGTCATATCTCATGATGGTGGTAGAAGATTTTAAGAAGGGCATTAATAAGTCACTTAAAGAAATACAGAACACTGTTAAATAGGTAGAATCCCTTAAAGAGGAAGCACAAAAATTCCTCAAGGGATTACAGGAAAATACTGCTAAACAAGTAGAAGCCCATAAAGAGGAAACACAAAAATCCCTCGAGGAATTACAGGAGAACACTGCTAAACAGGTAGAAGTCCTTAAAGAACTACAGGCAAACACTGTGAAACAGGTAAAAGAAACACAAAAATCCCATAAAGAATTACAGGAAAACACAACCAAACAGGCAATGGAATTGAACAAAAACATCCAAGATCTAAAAATGGAAGTAGAAACGATGAAGAAAACCCAAAGGGAGGCAACTCTGGAGATAGAAACCCTAGGAAAGAAATCTGGAACCATAGATGTGGGCATCAGCAACAGAATACAAGAGATGGAAGAGAGAATGTCAGGTACAGAAGATTCCATAGGGAACATGGACACAACAATAAAAGAAAATGCAAAATGCAAAAAGATCCTAACTCAAAACATCCAGGAAACCCAGGACACAATGAGAAGACCAAACCTACGGATAATAGGAGTAGATGAGAATGAAGATTTTCAACTTAAAGGGCCAGGAAATATCTTCAACAAAATTATAGAAGAAAACTACCCTAACCTAAAGAAAGAGATGCCCATGAACATACAAGAAGCCTAAAGAACTCCAAATAGACTGTACCAGAAAAGAAATTCCTCCCAACACATAATAATGCACTAAACAAATGCACTAAATAAAGACAGAATATTAAAAGCAGTAAGGGAAAAAGGTCAAGTAACATATAAAAGCAGGCCTATTAGAATTACTCCAGACTTCTCACCAGAGACTATGAAAGCCAGAAGATCCTGGACAGATGTTATACAAAAACTAAGAGAACACAAATATCAGCTAAGGCTACTATACCCAATAAAACTCTCAATTACCATAGATGGAGAAACCAAAGTATTCCATGACAAAACCAAATTCACACAATATCTTTCCACAAATCCAGCCCTTCAAGAGATAATAAAGGAAAAAAACACCAACACAAAGATGGAAATTGCACCCTAGAAAAAGCAAGAAAGTAATCCTTTAACAAAACTAAAAGAAGACAGACACAAGAACAGATTCCCAACTTTAACAACAAAAATGACAGGAAACACCAATTACTTTTCTTTGATTTCTATTAACGTCAATAAACTCAATTCCCCTAACAAAAAGACATAGACTAATAAACTGGCTACACAAACAGGACCCAACATTTTGCTGCTTACAGGAAACCCTCCTCAGGGATAAAGACAAATACTACCTCAGAGTAAAAGGCTGGAAAACAATTTTCCAAGCAAATGGTCCGAAGAAACAAGCTGGAGTAGCCATGTTAATATCGAATAAAATTGATTTCCAACCCAAGGTTATCAAAAAAGACAAGGAGGAGCACTTCATACTCATCAAAGGTAAAATCTACCAAGATGAACTCTCAATTCTAAATATCTATGCTCCAAATGCAAGAGCAGCCACATTCATTAAAGAAACTTTAGTAAAGCTCAAAGCACACATTGCATCTCACACAATAATAGTGGCAGACTTCAACACCCCACTCTCACCAATAGACAGATCCTGGAAACAGAAACTAAACAGAGACACATGGACACTAACAGAAGTTATGAAACAAATGGATTTAACAGATATCTATAGAATATTTTATCCAAAAACAAAAGAATATACCTTCTTCTCAGAACCTCATGGTCCCTCCTATAAAATTGACCATATAATTGGTCACAAAACAGGCCTCAACAGATACAAAAATATTAAAATTATCCCATGCATCCTATCAGATCACCATGGACTAAGGCTGATCTTCAATAACAGCATAAATAATAGAAAGCCAACATTCAAGTGGAAACTGAACAACACTCTACGCAATGATACCTTGGTCAAGGAAGAAATAAAAAAAGAAATTACAGAATTTTTAGAGTTTAATGAAAATGAAGCCATAACATACCCAAACTCATGGGACACGATGAAAGCAGTCCTAAGAGGAAAACTCATAGCCCTGAGTGCCTCCAAAAAGAAACTAGAGAGAGCATACACTAGCAGGCTGATAGCACACCTAGAAGCTCTAGAACAAAAGGAAGCAAATTCACCCAAGAGGAGCAGAGAGCAGGAAATAATCAAACTTAGGGCTGAAATCAACCAAGTGGAAACAAAAAGAACTATTCAAATAATTAAGCAAACCAGGAGCTGGTTCTTCAAGAAAATCAACAAGATAGATAAACCCTTAGCCAGACTATATAGAAAGCACAGGGACAGTATCCTAATTAACAAAATCAGAAATGAAAAAGGAGACATAACAACAGATCCTGAGGAAATCCAAAACATCATCAGATCCTACTACAAACAGCTAGACTCAACAAAACTGGAAAACCTGGATGAAATGGACAACTTCCTAGACAGATACCAGGAACCAAAGTTAAATCAGGATCGGATTAACGATCTTAACAGTCCTATCTCCCCTAAAGAAATAGAAGCAGTCATTAATAGTCTCCCAACCAAAAAAAGTCCAGGATGAGATGGATTTAGTGCAGAATTCTATCAGACCTTCAAAGAAGAACTAATTCCAATTCTCCTCAAACTATTCCACAAAATAGAAACAGATGGTACTCTACTCAGTTCATTCTATGAAGCCACATATAGTTTGATACCTAAACCACAAAGACTCAAAAAGATAGAGAACTTCAGACCAATTTCCCTTATGAATATCGATGTAAAAATACTCAATAAAATCCTCTCAAAGCGAATCCAAGAACACATCAAAACAATCATCCATCCTGACCAAGTAGGCTTCATCCTAGGGATGGAGGGATGGTTCAATATATGGAAATCCATCAACATAATCCACTATGTAAACAAACTCAATAACAAAAACAGCATGATCATCTCATTAGATGCTGAGAAAGCATTTGACAAAATCCAACACCCATTCATGATAAAAGTCATGGAATGATCAGGAATTCAAGGCCAATACCTAAACATAATAAAAGCAATATACAGTAAACCAGTAGCCAACATCAAAGTAAATGGAGAGAAGCTGGAAGCAATCTCACTAAAATCAGGGACTAGACAAGGCTGCTCACTTTCTCCCTACCTATTCAATATAGTACTTGAAGTTCTAGCCAGAGCAATTCAACAACAAAGGAGATCAAGGGGATACAAATTGGAAAGGAAGACGTCAAAATATCACTGTTTGCAGATGATATGTTAGTATATATAAGTGACCCTAAAAATTCCACCAGAGAACTCCTAAGCCTGATAAACAGCTTCAGTGCAGTAGCTGGATATAAAATTAACTCAAAAAAAAAAGCACTGGCCTTTCTCTACACAAAGGATAAACAGAAAGAAATTAGGAAAACAACACCCTTCACAATAGTCACAAATAATATAAAATACATTGGTGTGACTCTAACTAAGGAAGTAAAAGATCTGTATGACAAGAACTTCAAGTCTCTGAAGAAAGAAATTGAAGAAGATCTCAGAAGGTGGAAAGATCTCCCATGCTCATGGATTGGCAGGATTAATATAGTAAAAATAGCTATCCTGCCGAAAGCAATCTACAGATTCAATGCAATCCCCGTCAAAATTCCAACTCAGTTCTTCACTGAGATAGAAAGGACAATTTGCAAATTTATCTGGAATAACAAAAAACCTAGGATAGCAAAAACTATTCTCAACAATAAAAGAACCTCTGGGGAGTATTGAAATACTATTCAGCCATAGAAAGTAATGAAATCCAGTCACTTGTGGAAGCATAAATAAACCTAGATGAACTTGTGTCAAGTGAAAACAAGTCAGGTACAGCGAGCATGCTTCTGCTTCTTATCACTAACAGAGAGAGGAGGGGCACTTGGTGGAGACTGTACAAAGGTGCAGATATACAGGTGTCTGGAGAAGCAATCAATTTTTAGAAACACTCAATACAGGTGTCAACCCTCTCCTGAATATAGCACTGCCCATTATAGCCCAGAGACTATCTCAGCATCCAGCAGCCAGTGTAGTATGCACGATGTCTCCAGGTAAAGTAGATGGCTGTCTTTAGGCCCCTAGGAACAGTCTTTCCAGTCCCATGCCTTTTTCTCATCTCTTTGAACATCCCTCTGTCTTTGTTTCTGGCCTTGGCTACACTGATAGCTTTGACCTATAGGACAGAAGTAAACTTAGCATAAACAGTGTTATGAGCAATTGTATACTTCAATTCTGCTGTTGCACTTGGCTACTACTATATAAACACCCTCGGGGGAGCCTGCTGATGAGATGCTGAGACACACAAAGAAAAATCAGGCTGGTCCCCAAGCCATCACTGTGGTCACATGCCAGCAGAGCCCAGAGTTGAGTGTGGCCAGGGCAGAGCAACTAGGTTGAACTATCAACTCAACAAAAATAACAAATGACTCTTGTTCTAAGCCTCTGAATTTGGGAACAGCTTGATTACCATCAGTGACTACTTGAAAGGTCATGGGCTGGATTGTATCTGATCTTTCTCATGAAGATGTAGAAAAAGAGTAAGGTCTGTACCTTTAAAAAGATCATCTGTGGCACTGTTCACAGGAGATGGAAGCCAGACCCAAGCAAGGCCATTCTCGGTGCCCCACGGCTTAACCTATGACCTAGATATGATCACAACAGACAGGGAAAGCAATGAAGACCTGAGGCCCTGCTTCCATCTCCTGCTCCTCTCAGCATCTTTTAAGAGAGCAGTGAATTGGTAAGGTGGCAGAAATGACCACATCCACAGAATATTTCCACATGTTTATACAGGGTGCATACCATTAAAGCTCACATGGTTTCATTGGACTGGTAGGACCACCATGTGCCATGAATGATCTCATGAGTCATGGCAGCACAACCTGCAATGTCATCCTGGAATAGAAGTCCCCTACAGTCCCTTTTCTGGTGCCCCTTCCTAAAACCCTCTCACTCCACAGCACGGTTTCATGTCCTTAGAGAGGAGAGGATACTTGACTGGGCAGCACATGTCAGGACACCCAGATACCGGCAAGAAGATGCACATGTGGAGGGGAAAAAGGTCCCAGAACTCTTTCTTGCACTCAATAATGCATTTCTGGCTTCTTTTCAGGCATCCCCCAATGAGACAGAGTCATCAGGAAGAGTTTAAGTTCCCGTTAGCAACAGCAAGCTCTTCACTCCTGGTATTAGTGATGCTGCTGAAGGCAGTGTTCCCAAGAGACAGCATCCCTCGCTACACCCGCAGCTCCCACTTGGCTGAAAAGGTCAGTCTCAGCCTCTTTTTCAGCTGCACTCGGGGAGGGCTGGAGCAAAGAACCAGTCAGAGCACAAGCTGACTTCATCACCTTCTACTTGTTCCCCAAAAACAGGACCAGGGAAGCCTCTTGTCCAACCAAAGTCATTTTCTCCTTGCAAGAGTCTACAATGCCATGCTACTCTGTTCTGCATTAAAGCCTGCTGTCCATTCTGCTGCTTCTCAGGAAGGTAGAACTCCCCTAAGAGGGAAGACAGGTGAGGGAAGGGGATAGAGAGTGCTGCCATGTAGTCTGGGCCTTAACTCAGGCCCATTCTGAATAAAGCCTTCCCCAAACTAGACTGACTGTTAACCCCAGAAATGGAACTGTCTAGAGTCAGATCATGCCTACCTGGTTTTCTGAAGGAGAAAGAACCAGAATAAACAGTGGTTTCAGCACTCCACACAGACAGTGAAGGAGTCCCATCCTCAGAGGAAACAGACTGGAAGCATGGACAATGTGGCATGGCAAGCCAAGACGGGCCTTCAGAGATGTCTCCTCAAAATTTCCTGCCCTCTCTTAGGCTCTTTCCAATCCCCAGACTGATTGAGTGAATCCTTCTGCAGTGATCACCAATGTGTTCCTTCCTCAGATGGTCACTGAGAGCTTTCTCTGTGTGGGACTTCCCCCCTTGGGATTTGGGAACTAAAACTGAAGTGAGCCCACAGTGGGTGTTCCTGCTGTCATGACTGACACTGGGGTAGTGGTAGGACTGAAAACAGGCCTAGAACAAATAAACAATGGAATAAATCATTTTCGGTACTGACAAGCTCTCAAGAAAATCCATGTTGGGCAGAAGCAAATTACAGGGGTAGGATGAAGAATGTCCCCTGTGAGAAAACATTGGTGAGGAGGAGGTAGCTCCAGAAACCCCTTAGAGAAAACAGACAGAAGAAACAATGTCTGGAAAGTTCCAAAATGAGGCATCTTTGACAACAGATGAAGGAGAGCATTGGCTAAAGTTACCAGAGATAGAAAAGAAGTGTCACCTGCACCAGGGTAGCTAGAGCGCAGTGTCGGCTGACACCCGCCAGCTACCCAGGACCCCCGCCACAGGATTTTGAGACTGCTGGTGAAAGGAACACAGCTTCTGCTCCAGTCCAATCACGCGGGACCTGAGACTGCTTTGGTTGGGGAGGCAGAAATCCGGCCTCAGTAGGGCCACAAGCCTCTCCGGTCAGAAAAGCGCAGGGGTAGCTAGAACGCAGGGTCAGCTGACACCCGCCAGCTACCCACGACCCCCGCCACAGGATTTTGAGACTGCTGGTGAGTGGAACACAGCTTCTGCTCCAATCTTAAACAGTGACAATGACAACAACTAACCCCAGAGATTACCAGATGGCGAAAGGTAAACGTAATAATCTTACTAACAGAAACCAAGACCACTCACCATCATCAGAACCCAGCACTCCCACTTCGCCCAGTCCAGGGCACCCCAACACACCGGAAAAGCTAGACACGGATCTAAAAGCATATCTCCTGATGATGGTAGAGGACTTCAAGAAGGACTTTAATAACACACTTAAAGAAATACAAAGGAACACTGGTAAACAGGTAGAAGACATTAAAGAGGAAGCACAAAAATCCCTTAAAGAATTGCAGGAGAACACTGTTAAAGAGTTACAAATCCTTAAAGAAAAACAGGATAACATAATCAAACGGGTAGAAGTCCTTACAGAAAAACAGGAAAACACATCCAAACAGATGATGGAATTGAACAAAACCATACTAGACCTAAAAAGGGAAGTAGACACAATAAAGAAAACCCAAAATGAGGCAACACTGGAGATAGAAACCCTAGGAAAGAAATCTGGAACCATAGATACGAGCATCAGCAACAGAATACAAGAGATGGAAGAGAGAATCTCAGGTGCAGAAGATTCCATAGAGAACATCGGCACAACAATCAAGGAAAATGTAAAATGCAAAAAGATCCTAACTCAAAACATCCAAGAAATACAGGACGCAATGAGAAGACCAAACCTACGGATAATAGGAGTGGATGAGAATGAAGATTTTCAACTCAAAGGACCAGCAAACATCTTCAACAAAATTATAGAAGAAAACTTCCCAAATCTAAAGAAAGAGATGCCCATGAACATACAAGAAGCCTACAGAACTCCAAATAGACTGGACCAGAAAAGAAATACCTCCCGACACATAATAATCAGAACAACAAATGCTCTAAATAAAGACAGAATACTAAAAGCAGTAAGAGAAAAAGGCCAAGTAACATATAAAGGCAAGCCTATCAGAATTACACCAGATTTCTCACCAGAGACTATGAAAGCCAGAAGATCCTGGACGGATGTTATACAGACACTAAAAGAACACAAACTCCAGCCCAGGCTACTATACCCAGCCAAACTCTCAATTAACATAGATGGAGAAACCAAAGTATTCCACGACAAAACCAAATTTACACATTATCTCTCCACGAATCCAGCCCTTCAAAGGATAATAACAGAAAAAAACCAATACAAGGACAGGAACCACGCCCTAGAAACAACAAGAAGGTAATCCCTCAACAAACCTAAAAGAAGACAGCCACAAGAACAGAATGCCAACTTTAACAACAAAAATAACAGGAAACAACAATTACTTTTCCTTAATATCTCTTAATATCAATGGACTCAAATCCCCGATAAAAAGACATAGACTAACAAACTGGCTACACAAACAAGACCCAACATTTTGCTGCTTACAGGAAACTCATCTCAGAGAAAAAGATAGACACTACCTCAGAATGAAAGGCTGGAAAACAATTTTCCAAGCAAATGGTATGAAGAAACAAGCTGGAGTAGCCATTCTAATATCTGATAAGATTGACTTCCAACCCAAAGTCATTAAAAAAGACAGGGAGGGACACTTCATACTCATCAAAGGTAAAATCCTCCAAGAGGAACTATCAATCCTGAATATCTATGCTCCAAATACAAAGGCAGCCACATTCATTAAAGAAACTTTAGTAAATCTCAGAGCACACATTGCACCTCATACAATAATAGTGGGAGACTTCAACACACCACTTTCACCAATGGACAGATCATGGAAACAGAAACTAAACAGGGACACAGTGAAACTAACAGAAATTATGAATCAAATGGATCTGGCAGATATCTACAGAACATTCTATCCTAAAACAAAAGGATATACCTTCTTCTCAGCACCTCATGGTACCTTCTCCAAAACTGACCACATAATTGGTCACAAAACAGGCCTCAACAGATACAAAAATATTGAAATTGTCCCATGCATCCTATCAGATCACCATGGACTAAGGCTGATCTTCAATAACAAAATAAATAATAGAAAGCCAACCTTCACGTGGAAACTGAACAACACTCTTCTCAATGATACCTTGGTCAAGGAAGGAATGAAGAAAGAAATTAAGGACTTTTTAGAGTTCAATGAAAATGAAGCCACAACATACCCAAACTTATGGGACGCAATGAAAGCATTTCTAAGAGGAAAACTCATAGCTCTGAGTGCCTCCAAAAGGAAACTAGAGAGAGCACACAATAGCAGCTTGACAACATACCTAAAGGCACTAGAACAAAAGGAAGCAAATTCACCCAAGAGGAGTAGACGGCAGGAAATAATCAAACTCGGGGGCGAAATCAACCAAGTGGAAACAAGAAGAACTATTCAAAGAATCAACCAATCAAGGAGCTGGTTCTTTGAGAAAATCAACAAGATAGATAAACCCTTAGCCAGACTCACTAGAGGGCACAGGGAAAGCATCCTAATTAACAAAATCAGAAATGAAAAAGGAGACATAACAACAGATCCTGAAGACATCCAAAACACCATCAGATCCTTCTACCAAAGGCTATACTCAACAAAACTGGAGAACCTGGATGAAATGGAGAAGTTCCTAGACAGATACCAGGTACCAAAGTTGAATCAAGATCAGGTTACTGATCTAAACAGCCCTATATCCCCCAAAGAAATAGAAGTAGTCATTGATAGTCTCCCAACTAAAAAAAGCCCAGGACCAGATGGGTTTAGTGCAGAGTTCTATCAGACCTTCAAAGAAGATCTAATCCCAGTTCTTCACAAACTATTCCACAAAATAGAAACAGAAGGTACTCTACCCAACTCATTCTATGAAGCCACAATTACTCTGATACCTAAACCACAAAAAGACCCAACAAAGATAGAAAACTTCAGACCAATATCCCTTATGAATATTGATGCAAAAATCCTCAATAAAGTTCTTGCTAACCAAATCCAAGAACACATCAAAACAATCATCCATCCTGACCAAGTAGATTTCATCCCAGGGATGCAGGGATGGTTCAATATACGGAAATCCATCAACGTAATCCAGTATATAAACAAACTCAAAGACAAAAACCACATGGTCATCTCGTTAGATGCGGAAAAAGCATTTGACAAGATCCAACACCCATTCATGATAAAAGTCTTGGAAAGATCAGGAATTCAAGGCCCATACCTAAACATGATATAAGCAATCTACAGCAAACCAGTAGCCAACATCAAAGTAAATGGTGAGAAGCTTGAAGCAATCCCTCTAAAATCAGGGACTAGACAAGGCTGTCCACTTTCTCCATACCTATTCAACATTGTACTTGAAGTCCTAGCCAGAGCAATTCGACAACAAAAGGAGATCAAAGGGATACAAATTGGAAAAGATGAAGTCAAAATATCACTCTTTGCAGATGATATGATAGTATATATAAGTGACCCTAAAAATTCCACCAGAGAACTCCTAAGCCTGATAAACAGCTTCGGTGAAGTAGCTGGATATAAAATTAACTCAAACAAATCAATGGCCTTTCTCTACACAAAGAATAAACAGGCTGAGAAAGAAATTAGGGAAACAACACCCTTCTCAATAGTCACAAATAATATAAAATATCTTGGCGTGACTCTAACTAAGGAAGTGAAAGATCTGTATAATAAAAACTTCAAGTCTCTGAAGAAAGAAATTCTAGAAGATCTCAGAAGATGGAAAGATCTCCCATGCTCATGGATTGGCAGGATCAACATTGTAAAAATGGCTATCTTGCCAAAAGCAATCTACAGATTCAATGCAATCCCCATCAAAATTCCAACTCAATTCTTCAACGAATTAGAAAGTGCAATCTGCAAATTCATCTGGAATAACAAAAAACCTAGGATAGCAAAAACTCTTCTCAAGGATAAAAGAACCTCTGGTGGAATCACCATGCCGGACCTAAAGCTTTACTACAGAGCAATTGTGATAAAAACTGCATGGTACTGGTATAGTGACAGACAAATAGACCAATGGAATAGAATTGAAGACCCAGAAATGAACCCACACACTTACGGTCACTTGATCTTCAGCAAGGGAGCTAAAACCATCCAGTGGAAGAAAGACAGCATTTTCAACAAATGGTGCTGGCACAACTGGTTGTTAACATGTAGAAGAATGCGAATCGATCCATTCCTATCTCCTTGTACTAAGGTCAAGTCTAAGTGGATCAAGGAACTTCACATAAAACCAGAGACACTGAAACTTATAGAGGAGAAAGTGGGGAAAAGCCTTGAAGATATGGGCACAGGGGAAAAATTCTTGAATAGAACAGTAATGGCTTGTGCTGTAAGATTGAGAATTGACAAGTGGGACCTCATGAAACTGCAAAGCTTCTGCAAGGCTAAAGACACCATCAATAAGACAAAAAAAAACACCAACAGATTGGGAAAGGATCTTCACCTATCCTAAATCAGATAAGGGACTAATATCCAATATATATAAAGAACTCAAGAAGGTGGACTCCAGAAAGTCAAATAACCCCATTAAAAAATGGGGCTCAGAACTGAACAAAGAATTCTCACCTGAGGAATACCGAATGGCAGAGAAGCACCTGAAAAAATGTTCAACATCCTTAATCATCAGGGAAATGCAAATCAAAACAACCCTGAGATTCCACCTCACACCAGTCAGAATGGCTAAGATCAAAAATTCAGGTGACAGCAGATGCTGGCGAGGATGTGGAGAAAGAGGAACACTCCTCCATTGTTGGTGGGATTGCAAGCTTGTACAACCACTCTGGAAATCATTCTGGCGGTTCCTCAGAAAATTGGACATAGTACTACCGGAGGATCCAGCAATACCTCTCCTGGGCATATATCCAGAAGATGTCCCAACCGGTAAAAAGGACACATGCTCCACTATGTTCATAGCAGCCCTATTTATAATAGCCAGAAGCTGGAAAGAACCCAGATGTCCCTCAACAGAGGAATGGATACAGAAATTATGGTACATTTACACAATGGAGTACTACTCAGCTATTAAAAAGAATGAATTTATGAAATTCCTAGCCAAATGGATGGACCTGGAGGGCATCATTTTGAGTGAAGTAACACAATCACAAAAGAACTCACACAATATGTATTCACTGATAAGTGGATATTAGCCCAAAACTTAGGATACCCAAGATATAAGATACAATTTGATAAACGCATGAAACTCAAGAAGAATGAAGACCAAAGTGTGGACACTGTGCCCCTTCTTAGAATTGGGAACAAAACACCCAGGGAAGGAGTTACAGAGACAAAGTTCGTAGCTGTGATGAAAGGATGGACCATTTAGAGACTGCCGTATCCAGGGATCCATCCCATAAGCAGCTTCTAAACGCTGACACCATTGCATACACTAGCAAGATTTTGCTGAAAGGACCCAAATATAGCTGTCTCTTGTGAGACGATGCCGGGGCCTAGCAAACACAGAAGTGGATGCTCACAGTCAGCTATTGGATGTATCACAGGGCTCCCAATGGAGAAGCTAGAGAAAGTACCCAAGGAGCTAAAGGGATCTGCAACCCTATTGTTGGAACAACATGATGAACTAACCAGAACCCCGGAGCTCTTGTCTCTAGCTGCATATGTATCGAAAGATGGCCTAGTCGGCCATCACTGGAAAGAGAGGCCCATTGGACTTGCAAACTTTATATGCCCCAATATAGGGGAATGCCAGGGCCAAAAGAATGGGAATGGGTGGGTAGGGAAGGGGGGGCGCTATGGGGGACTTTTGGGATAGCATTGGAAATGTAACTGAGGAAAATATGTAATAAAAATATTAAAAATTAAAAAAAAAAGAAAAGAAAAGAAGTGTCAGCAGAGACCAGGAACCATCAGAGGCTGAGGGGTAGATGCAGGTCTCATGCCTGTCCCTTCTCCCTGCATAAACATAGCCTGGTGCTGATGCTTAGGGGCCACCCCAATCAAAGTCTGCCTTTGTCTGTGTCACTATGTTCTAAAACTCCTACCAAAGTCATCAAAATGGTGACTTTCTTCCTCTTCATCTTCATAACACAAGTCTCCACAGGAGGCTTGATAGGGCTCCAGACACTCTGGCCCTTTCTTTGCCCCACTTACTTCTGAATCTCCTCTCTAGCACATTCATTGTTCACAGCTACTTCTGGGCTCCCCTCCGGTAGCTCACTCCACATTTTCACTTTAAGCAGAGGCCTACATTTTCCACTGGCTGTGGCCTCTGCTTCTGCTAAACACCTTGGCTTCATCTTCACTATGTCTTCTCCAGTTTACCACCAGCTCTTCTCAGGGGCTTCGGCAACAGCTTCCTATAAAGTCTCCTGTATCTGTATACTAATGCATTGTGCTACAATGTTCTCTTTAAGGTTGTATCTGTGTATAATGTAGCCTGCCTCTAACCTTCAATGAATAACACAAAAACTCAAGTTTATTTAAAAGTTGCCAAGAAATTAGTAACCTCAAAGGTATCAATCAATCAAATTACAAGCAAACAAAAAGCCTTCTTAAGATTTTATCGATCTACACAAAATAAGCTCATGCATCCTAACTTGGACTAAGAAGCAGTCTGGAGCAAATTACTTCTCCTCTTTTTTTCATTTTTGTGACTCCACCAGCTATCCTCATTACCTAACCAGGAACCTAGAGATCAGGAAAAGACACCCACCCACACACAAACACACACACACACACACACACACACACACACACACTCACATACACACACACATGAAAGTGCATACAACCCTACACCCACATCATGTTTCTTCAAAACTCTCAACACCACATCCCCATCAGGACCCAGCTCAGACCACTCTTCCTCTAAAACCCTCTCAGTTCTCCAAGTTGGAATTTATGCCTCCTTCAAAATGAGTAAACAATATGTAAAACAGGTGGGTACACAGGAAGAAGAAACTGGACTTTCCTTGACTCTCTCTTTACCCCAGGCTCAGCATCTACCACAAAGACAGGACCATAGAAGCCTATGGAATTGTGGAATCAGCCAAAGTCCCAGCTTGAAGCCCAGTGTGACTTCAGCAAGCACATACCACTGAAGGCAAAGCTGTATTAAGCAAGGAAGTGAAATCGTGGGAATTTTTTTTCCAAAAATCTAAAGTTGCATCTGTGATGGTCTCCCTCCTTCTTAAAGATCAGACAGTCACCTGGTATTTTAAATACTGTCTTTCTCAAAAGTAATTGAAACGAAAGAACACATTTCAAATTGCTTCCCCTACTATTTCAATTTCTGAGAAAGACCCAGGCACAGAGAGTACGTACAAAGAATATTTTACCATCTGTAATGCACAGGGATATGCATGAAGGCTGCCACCTCGCACCCAGAAGGAGTTCCCAGCTAGAAGAGCTCGGAGATTACTGGCAAATGTTCTAAAGACGGAGACAGAACTTTGAGTCTCCATATTCTTTTGCACTTCTTTTCCTATCTGGGATCCCAAAGGCAGACTTTGAATTTCTTCCCAGATATAGTTTATCCATCATTCAGGTTCCTTATTAAGACCTCTGTCCAGGTGCCACAAGTCCTTTATCACCTTCTCCCTTCCCCACTACCAGCTCCAAAGTCTTCATCACTGTCAGGGGCATAGAGCAGCTACCAAAGCAGGGTATGATGAGCCTGGGTCCACAGGAGAGGAAGCACACACCATACACATCAATGTGTGTCAAGAACAGAATCCACAGAGACTTGCTGTGATACCCATCCTAAGGAACAGCCCTGTCTAGCTTAGAATCCTTCTGTGTCTCATCTGCTCCTTCCACAGCTTTCCAGCTCTGCATCTTTTCTTTCTATTGACTCTCTCCTTCTTCCAACTTTTCTTCCTTCCTGTCCGAGCACTGCTCTGAGTCAGACCCTGGGATGGGTGACAGGGCATCTGAGTTCAAGGGCTTCACAGATCTGCCCTCAAGGAACCCCCTTCTTCACAGGGGCAGACCTGAAAGCAGGAAGGGAGTGATCCCTCTGCCAGTATGGGAGCATGCCTTAAATGTGAGATCTTTCCCCTTGCTAGCTGTATATTCTGAATAAATTAACCCATACCTTCAATCCATGCAGGCTACAGAAGTCACCAAGAAGGCTGATTCAGTAGCAAGGGGACCAGAGACTCACAGGTGTGTCCATCACAATAATAAAACAGGAAGCAGGTTATTCTTTGTCATGACCTGGCAAAAAAACCCAAGAACCCAGGCAGGGACTGTCTTCAGGTGAGGAGGATGCTCGAGAAACACTATCCTCAACAGCACAGTGCCTACTGTTCTGGGCCTCAACGTCCTAGTCAGAATTGACTACAGTCAAGGAATGTCCAGACCACAGTCAAGGGTACCTCTGGAATGAGTGTCACTCACCAAAAGCTATTCCTTGGTGCTACCCATGTCTTGGATTTTCTGTGTTCTGTTCATTGGTATCAGGGTTCCTGCTGTCACTTAGGGTTGGTCAATTCCTGGAGATAGTCCCAATGGCTCCACATATCCCATTCTAAGTAAATCAACCCATCCAGGACCCACCATCCAACCCCCTTCTCTTTGTGTTCTCATACTCCAGGATATAATCTACCTGCTCTAATCAGCCTAGGGCCAGGGACAGCCTACTATCCAAAGCCTACTGCAATCACCCATGCCAGCCAGCTCTCAGCCTGATTCCCTCTCCTCGCCTGCTTACCCTAGGGAAGGCCCTCGCTCATGCACAACCCTGTCTCATTTCTTCCCAGTGTCACCTCTCCTCCCTTGATACAACAAGCTGTCATTTCAGTGGCTATCTTCTTATGGCCTTCTGCCATTGCCGTAGCTAGATAGTAATAATGTCTGTATTAGCACTGTCGTGCTTGCCATTGCAACACTATTTACAATAGTCAAGATATAGGACCAACCCACATGTCTATCAACAAATCCATGGATAAAGGCGTGTAATATTTACTCACAATGGAACGCTATTCACCACAGGAAAAAAGAGAATAAAATCATGTCATTTGCAACAAGCAGGAAAATCCAGAACACATGATGTTGAGTGAAATAGCTAAACACAGAAAGATTAGTACCATGTAGTCTCTCTCATATAAGGAGTATAAAAAGATTGAACTATTAGAAATTTGTCTTGTGATGGCTACTGGCATTTGTGTAAACTAAGGGAATGGATGAAAGGGCCAAACCTCCAATTTAAAAAAAAAAGCAATAAAAACAATAAATTCAGGAGATACTTTGAACAAATGGTGACTACAATTCATACTAGCGTGTTTTATATTTGAAAATTGCCAAACAGATAAGAGTGTGAGCTAGTGACAGCCTTGCATAGCTTAACATACCCATACATCATGCCATACCCCTAAACATGGACAACTTTGACCTACACCCCAAAACAAAACAAAATGCCCTCTCTCCTGGTTGCCTGGGATACAGAGCTCTAGAAGGACACAGAGAAGCCAAGTTTGATCAACCACCCATACCCACACCTCAGCCAACCCCTAACCAGAGGTGCACGGAATAGTCATTCCAATCCATTCCCCGCAAGCTCAGTGACCTCCTGCAACACCTCTCTGAGCCATTTTTACTCTGCAAACAAGTGCCCCACCTTGCTCAGGAGAGCTGGGCATGCTTCAGTGAGAAGCGCACATTAGAGCTGCCACAGCACAAAACAGATGTTCCCGCTGTCAGCTCCCTTCCAACCTTCTCATCAGCATAAGAAACGCCCCCAGAAAGGTTCTCAAATGAGCAAATCATCTCCCTTGTTCTAGAGGCTCGGCAGGAAAGGAGGTGCCATCCTGACAATCGGGTGACACAATAGGAAACTAAAAAGGTCGGCTCTACCCTCTGTGATAATGGGAATTTCAGAGTTGCAAAGTAGCTGAAAGGAAAGAGCTGTCATTGAAAACTCTGAGAAAGGGGGACACAATTCTACCTCTAATGAGGGCCAATAACATCCAGGAGGCTCTGCTTGGGCAGGCTTCAGAAGCAGCCACTAAGCCAGGGGAGGGTAGATTCTGGGAAGAAAGAAGGTCTAAATGTTTTCCCTGAGGGTATATTCTGGCAGTGGATCTGTGTTCAAACACGGGGTCTCCTCCGACCCTGCCCAGGGCCCTGCCAGCAGAGGCTATTGGCTGATCAGAGCACACTCCACTTCCCACCAAGCTCTATTCCCTTCCATTTAAAAAACAAACACAAGGGAAAAACATTTTAAATAATCAGGATGGAAGATCAAGATTAAAAACAATTTAAAATAAACGTCTACTCTGGCACTTTGGAAAAAACATACCACGCTGCATTAAGTGCTTTGAATTAAGTAAATTACACCAAGTAACTAATTTACATAATGATCAAGATTTGCATTTTACACATGTTATAATGAAAATGGGTTTATAAAATAATTCTTCACCAACTTCTGTTCAGAGATGGGAAGCATTTGCAGAAAATTCCATGATATTTATCTGCTACTGTCTTTCATGTTTCAGATTTCTGGCTCCTTCAATCAGGTTTTTCTTTTTTTTTTCTTTCTTTCTTTTTTTTAATCTGCAAGGCCCCTTATTCCCAGTGCAATAAATAGTGCCTTTGATTTGCAATTCCCTCTCGTCAACTGAGTGAGATCATATTTTTTATAGAATCCATAATATGCTAATGATTTTTAGAATTTTCACAAATAAAGTTTGATGTCCCTGTCACCTTTCACTTACAAGGTATTTGGGATTGATTTTTAGCAGCGCTTCCTGTAAGATCTGGAGGGACTATGCTTTTGCTTAGGACACTGCCTGGCTTTGCTGGATAATGGATGGCACAGCATTTAGAGGTAGCCTTCTGTCCTGTATCAGCAGTCCCCTCGGGGCTGAGGCAAGACTTGGCAGCTGATACCTCCAATGGATAGCCTTCAGTTTTGATGGCTACCTCCTGCCTCTAGGACCCTTGGGTGTGGAGGCCAAGAGGCAAAACATACTCCACTGGAGCTTCAGGCTGTTCAGCCACCATTTGTCTCCCTCCCCACAGCCTATAGATGATGCCCAATCACACCCAATTTCCCAGATGAGGACATGGAAGGACAGAAAGGTTGAGTCTCTCCAATACCACCAGACCAAAACGGAATGAGCCACCTCTGTGCTTTGAGGATGTTTTTCCAGATCTCTAGGTAACTTAAATAAGATCACAAAAAAAAAAAAAAAAAAAAAAAGAGTAACTTTCCCCATGCAGCTGCATCTGAATTTCCAGGGACCCTAAACTAAACATCTTTGCTCTTTGTTAATAGTGTGTCTGTGCCATGGCAGAAGGAGCAGTGGCAAAATGTTACTGGCATGTCACAGTCTGAATGTCTATGTCCCTCCAAACCCCATGTTGAAATCCTAGTCCTGGTGGCTGAAGGAGGAGGAAGATTGGGGGGGGGGCGGGGAGGGTGATGTGTTAGTGCCCTGATAGGAAATAAAGAGGCCGGACCAATGATCCAGCTTCCCCCTCCCCATCGCCCCCCCCTGCCACCCTGTGTGTCGACACAATGTGAAAACAGACTTCTGCAAACCAGAAAGAGAACTGAACCCTCAACAGACACTGGATCTGTCTGTCACCTTGCTCTTGAACTCCTAAACCCCAGAGCTGTGAGGAAAAAAAAATTCCATTTAAACCATAGAATACTCTTTTCTTCATACCAAGCCGAGATGATTAGTACACAGCAGGGGCTTTTTAAGGTCTGACTTTGTGTTGCTACACTGAGTAATTTGCATAGACTACCTCATCCATCCCCGTGACAGCCTCATGTCTTCTGAGGTTATCCAGCAAGGAAGAGACTGAATAGAAGTTCAAACCCAGAATTCCCCAGCAAGCCAGAGACACCTGAGAGATGACAGGAAGGAGGAAGGTGCACAAACTCTGTGCAGGTGCTTATCTGGGAGCCACGTGTAGCCCAGACTTCACCTGGGCCTGAGCACCCCTAAGGAATGACTAGATGATGTCCACTTTGCAGCTTAGTCGCCGGCTCAAACAGAAATGGGATGCAACCCCAAGCCCAGTTCTCCAGAGTGCTCAGCCAAAGCTCAACAGAACTCCCCAGAGACCTGATGCTGGAGTCTAGCTTGATGTGACTACTCCATTACCAGCTGCTAATGTGCGATCAGTATTAATAACTGCCATTACACAGCGAAACATGGCATCCTCATTAGTCCTGTAAATTACCACTGAGGAAAAATCCAAGATACTAAAAACAGCACACCCAGCTGAGATGAATTAGAAGCAACCCAGGTTGGGTGCCACCTCTTCCGACCTGAAAGGTGCTGTTGTCCAACTACACACCAGGCCCTTCTGATTCCCAGGACCATCGACAACCCAAAAATGGCAGGGTGCCCCAGTCATCACTCAAGAGATCTCTATTGCCCCAGCAGCAATAGTCTGACTTCAACCCCTCACTCAGGTTTCTCCAACACTCTATCTACTGCCCAATTAGGTCATGTTCTATAGCAGATGTCAGAGAAAGTGACAAGACCCTGAGATAAGCTTCAGGGAACCGAACTGGAGACAGGAAAGTCAGTAGCATTGGGATGCCAGGAAGTACTCATGAAGGGGACTGCTTACCATCAACAAAAGTCTCAAAACAGCGCTCGAGAAACTGCAAGAGTGGGTCTTAGAGGTTGAGCATGAATTCTACACACAAACAAGAGGGGATTAAACTCTAGATCAAGAGGGCCTCAGGACCCCTGGGATCCCAGCTTTACAAAGTCAATGGTCTAGCTGGGTGACCTATGAATCATTCTGCATGAGCACAAGGTAATTGCCTAGAGACAAAGCACAGTGACATTTCTGGATATAAAGTGCATCAGGTGGCCCGCTAGGCAACTCAGACTAGGCACACAAAGTCAGCCCTCCTGCCCAGCGTGGGTCAAGTCTCTGAGGGAGAGGATGTACTGGTATGGCAATGCCAGTGGTGTCACCTGAAGTCCACTCTGTGCCTATGTGACCTCCATGGCCGGAGATGTGCAGGAAGCTTTTATGAGGACTTTGGCTCCCTGGTGGCTCTGTCCACACAGCACCCTCCTGACCTTGTGATAAGTTAAGTACCATTAACTTCCAGATGAGATTTATATAACTACTCCTATACCAACCTGAGTTTAATATGTTTCCTCTGGAAACCACCTTGGAGGAGGTAACAGCAACCAGAATGAGGAAGGAAGGCTAAGGAGAGGCTGACAGATTCCAGTTCCCTTTCCTGGGGCTTTTCAAGTACCATGACTAAAGACAGACCAATTCTGCCCACACTGAAGAGTACCAGAGAGCCTCAGAACTCACTGGACACAAAAGTTGTACCACAGTCTTTGAAGATTGCATTGAAGAGGCAGGTAAATACCCAGCTCAAGGACAGATCTCTCTGCCAGAAGCAAGATGTAGGTAGTGTCAGGCACAGTGGACAAAATCACCTGCTGGCCTCATCAGGAAAGAGACATCAGGCTGTAACAGGATCAGACAGATGAGATAGGCATACCTCTAGGACAAAGGATATAATAATGGCATCACTGGGACACTCTTGTTAAAGCAGAGGAGGACAGAATGTTGGCAGGTGAGAGAAGAGACCATCCCAGAGGGTTGTTCTGTGGAAGGGCAGAAGTCTAGAGGTCATGGCAAGCTAGGGCCATGGCTCAGGTAGGACTCAGTAGACCCTCTTCTCTGGTAGATTAGAGCCCTCAGATAGACAGCGGGCAGCTTTGCCACAGATCAGCTAAGTGCAGAAGGAGAAAGGAAATCCAGATGCCAGCTTATGGCTCATGTGGCCTATGGACAGGGAACAAGTAGAAGAGTAAGAGACTCAAACAACAGAGAGAGAGCAGCTTAGTCCTGTTGCGAAGGAGTCCTCACACTGTGTAGCCCTTCAGGCACATCCATATATTCCACCATATGTTCACACACTTATGTGCGCATTCACATTCATTCACACAACCACAAACAGCCACACACACACACACATACATACATGCAGTGCTCACACTCACGGGTACACACATACACTGTACTGAAGCCAGCTGTACCAACTCACCAGACTCTACCATTAAATTTTCAAGAATTTGGGGCATTTCCAAATATAACCACTTTAATTAAATTTTACAAACCTATAATTAAATACATTATTTCAGAAACAACACTGACAAATATACAAAGCTCAACACCTCCCAGACCTTTTGTCGATTTTCACTCTGTGCTCTGAGGCTAGGGGTGTCTATCAGATTTGACAGAGGAAACAGTATTTCCTCTCCCCATCCTCACGTGCAGTGACATCAACAGGCTCAAAAGCAGCCGTGGCATGAGGGCCTAACCACAGAGATCAACTAACACTACTCACTGGTGCTTCATGTTTTCTTGGAGACTTCTTTCCAAACATTTACTGGTATGCCATGGCTCCCAAGGCACACACCCATATCCTGCCCAAGCCTTCCATGTTCTCAGCCTTCCACATGGCTATCTCATGCTGTCTAGAGAAATGGTTCTAGAATCCCCTGAATAACAAATCCTGAGACTCTTACATCTCTTCTACAAAATAGAACTGCACTTTTGTTTAGTCTGTGAATGCCCTGTGATATGCTTTCAATCATCTGCAGATTGCTTATAATACCTAATACACTATAAATGCTATGTAAATCATTGCTGCATAGTACTGTTTAGGGAATATTGACCAAAAAGCCTGCACCTGTTTTTTTATAGCTATAAGTTTCTTGAATATTTTCAACTGACAGGTGAATGCAGAGTATGTAGTACGCAGAGATAGCTCTCTCTCTCTCTCTCTCTCTCTCTCTCTCTCTCTCTCTCTCTCGTGTGTGTGTGTGTGTGTGTGTGTGTGTGTATACTCACACATGCATACAAATACATATATGCATACACGACTCTAAGCCTGAATGAAGTTGGGCACCTGACTTTTCTGCCTTCCTCAGCCCTCTACTGGTCCTAGGCGCTGCCTTGCAATCAGAACCTTCATGCCTCACTGTGCCTTGGAAGGCAAGATGATGGATGACAGAAATTGGTCATGATCAGACTTGTGGTCAGCTGAGGCTGGGAGCTCTATAAAGATGGGGAGATATGACTGGATGTCCCAGCCCAGGTATGCAAGCCACTCTCGAAGCAAAGGCAGGGAGCTGAGGGTCCCTGTGGTTCCATGTAGCCCTGCTTTAAAAACATTCCTAAATCCCAAATTAAATGCCTATCTATATTAATTAAGATCCAGGATATGCAGGGCTAATGGGACTGCCAGCCCATTCATCACAAGCTAGTTACCTCCCGCCAGAACCTCTTGGGTTAGATTACAAATGGGATATGGAGTAGGGGCCGGGTGGCAGGATATTATCCTGAAATATAATTTGAACTTTCCTTCCAAAATACCATCTTCAAGCTGATCCATCACTTGTTTGCCCTCACCCAGGCCTGCCACAAGTGAGGGCTGAAACATGAGGCCATCCATCACTGGCCACCAGAAAGGCCTGGAAATGCCAGAGCTGCTCTCAGGCACAAAGGAGGATGCACACAACCGCACTGATAGTATGATCAATGTCAGTGGGAGGGGCCCATGAGATGGGTATGTGGATGCAGGAATGAGCGCCACTCCATTCTCCTCCCAGAGGGATATCTTCTTCCTGCCAGCAGCTCAGGTCTTGGGAAATGAACAAGGAACCCTCATTTATATAGCAGTTTCACTTTACTGTCTCCCAGTACTCATTCATTTTCTCTTCCTATCCTCCTCTCAAGTGTAAAGTGTTTATTCCTGCTCTACAGCTAAGAACTGGAGCCCAGAGGCTACATTAAGACTCAAGGGGTCTGATGTGCACCAGGCTCTGCAGCCTCCAGAAGCAAAGCAGTTAAGCACCAGGAACTATAATCTATACCTCAGTCTCTAGAAGGTCCCCTGACTTCTGGGACAACCTCAGTATCCAAAGGACATCGTGGCAACAGCAGGCATCTATAAATAGTGATCCAGGAATTTATTCAAGGCCACATATTCTCAGCTCCAACCACTGAGCTTGGCACACAGTAGCAGCTCTATAAAGTTATATAGAAAAATATTTAAATTAACTAATGAAATCAATCCTCCATGCAAGGACAGAAGCTTGGGTCTGATAAGAACC
The DNA here is from genome assembly GCF_978045245.1 of Mus caroli. Taxonomy (NCBI): domain Eukaryota; kingdom Metazoa; phylum Chordata; class Mammalia; order Rodentia; family Muridae; genus Mus; species Mus caroli. The sequence continues at coordinate 27,961,421 of NW_028227267.1, read as the reverse complement.
CACGGGGTTGGTGCACAAGTTCATACCAGAACCATAGCACATGCCTCTTTATCCACTACAACCAGAAGTGATGAGCACAGGAAAACTCTGGCAGTATTGGACATGGTGTCAAGCCTTGGGTGCTCCCTGACCCACTTGACCCAAGCTCTGTCATTGTCCCTATTACACAAATAGAATCTGAGACTGGATGAGGTAAGTGTCAGCATCAGAGTTCAAGTCCACAGATTCCAAACCATCTGCTCTTTGCCTCTCTGATAGGGACAAGTGTGTTGTGTGTAAGCCCTGAGTATTGTCAACCTCCATCACCTCCCAGGGAAACAAATAATAAAAAAATAAATAAATAAATCCCCACTCAGCAAGGACCCCGACTCCTAAGTCAGCATTATCAGCTGCACCATTTATAGAACACTGGGGACTGCTCATGATGGCCCCAGGACAGTGCTGTCCCCGCCTGCAACCAATAACTCAGCACCCATAGTGTCTGGCTCAGCCCAGACAGGTGGCAGCCATCCTGCAGTTCTCCTAGGAAGCAGCCATGCAACCTCTGATCAGGGCATCAAACGGGCTCTTTCCTAACACACAGCTCCCTTTTCCACCCACTCCTCAGAAGAAACTGGAGATGCAGATTCAGACGCTGAGACAGAATTTGCGTGGTGATTATAGTGATTTCCAGGTTAGAGGGAAACGAGCACCCCAGAAAGTATATAGAATCAATCTCTCTATTCTGGAGTAGCAATAAAACTCCATTAAGAATGAAATATGAGCAGTTCATCATAAGCCCTGTCACAGGGAGAAAAGAGAGATCCAACTGTGTGCTGTTGGTCACAGATACCCAAGGTACCTCTGATGAGATGCAGCCCAAACCCCTGCCCATCTCTACATCTTTGCCCTTCCCTCCTACTCCACACATCAGCACTAGGCCAGGGGACAAATCAACATGAACAGTCCTCAGAACTCGTCAGTGCAAGTAGGAGGTGGAGAAGACAGAGGGGGGAAGGTAAGGGGCTGTGATGAGACTGTTTAGGATCCATGACAGATGTCTGTAAAGATATAATCCACCTGCAAGTGGTCAGAAGACACACACACACATCACATGATTCACTGGCTGTTCTGACATCAGACTCCTAGAAGTCTCCTGGAAGGCAGGGGTGGGTCAGAAAAAAAGAAAGAAATGCTACCCAGAAGACAGCCTAGCAACATGAGCTAAAAAGACAAACAAAAACCAAAAAAACCACTTCCCTCAGCAGTGCAGCAGGATTGGATTCCATTGATGAGACCAAGACACCTATAGTTATCTATAGTTATGGAGGGCTCAGGAGTGGATGCCCAGTATGTCTAGGGTCATTTATCACCACTAGCTTCTTTCCTATTCTAGCAACAGCCTCCAGTCCTCTAGTTTTAAACCCCTTCCACACCCAACTTGAATCACTATTCTTGGCTCTGCCAGAACTTCTGGATGTATCTACCAACTTGGAAACATACACACTAAACCCAATCCAGCCAGAAATCTTGATTCTAAATCTCCCATAAGCTCATTCTTCCATTTTAGGATTCATCTTCATTTTTCACCTTTGTTGCATTAGGAAGTTCCTAAGAGATTTGTAAAGTACACCTTTGGGTGTGTCTATAGAAAAATGTCCAGGTGGATTAACTAAGACCTGCCCTGAATGTAAGCATCACCAACCCCCAGATTAGAGGCTGGCATATAAGAGGAAGAAAAGGAGAGTCCACAGATGCACAGGCATACCCTTCCTACTTCCTGCCTGCCAGGAGGTAAGTTGCCTTCTCCATACACTCCCATTTCTCTGGAACATGGATTCATCTGGAGCTGCACCACCATGGACTGGAACCTCAAAGCATCTGCTAAAATAAACCTTCACCTTAAAGTTGTTTATGCCAGGTGTTTGTGACAGCTATGGATAGGTCGTGTTAATCAGTTTTATGTTGCTAATAATAAATACTTAAGGTAATCTACTTATTAAAAGAACAGATTCCCATTGTCTCAGTGTTGTTGAGGTTCCAGCCCATGAGTGAGAGGCCACAAGTGTTGGGGACTCTGCCAAGGCATCATCAAAAGAGTACTTGTGAGGTAACTCAATCACAAAAGAACACACATGGTATGCACTCACTGATAAGTGGATATTAGCCCAGAAGCTCGGAATACCCAAGATACAATTCACAAAACACATGAAACTCAAGAAGAAGGAAGACCAAAGTGTAGATACTTCGATCCTTCTTAGAAGGGGGAACAAAATACCCATGGAAGGAGTTACAGAGACAAAATGTGAAGCAGAGACTGAAGGAAGGACCATCCAGAGACTGCCCCACCTGGGGATCCATCCCATAAACAACCACCAAAACCAGGCCCTACTGTGGATGCCAACAAGAGCTCGTTGACAGGAGCCTGATATAGCTGTCTCCTGAGAGGTTTTGCCAGTGCCTGACAAATACAGAAGTGGATGCTCACAGCCATCCATTGAACAGAGCACAGGGTCCCAAATAAATGAGCTAGAGAAAGGACCCAAGGAACTGAAGTGGTTTGCAGCCCCAGAGGAGGAAGAACAATATGAACTAATCAGTTCCCCCAGAGCTCCCAGGGACTAAACCACCAACCACAGAGTACACATAGTGGGACTCATGGCTCCAGCTGCATATGAAGCAGAGGATGGACATTTGGTCATCAATGGGAGGAGAAGTCTTTGGTCCTGTGAAGGTTCTATGCCCCAGTATAAGGGAATGCCAGGGCCAGGAAGTGGGAGTGGGTGGATTGGTGAGCAGGGGGAAGGGGGATGGGATGGGGGTTTTCAAAGGGGAAACCAGGAAAGGGAATAACATTTGAAATGTAAATAAAGAAAATATCTAATAAAAGAAAAGTACTTGGCATCACAAAGGCACTCACCTCATGGTCAAAAAACAAGAGAACATAGAGACTGGAGTCTCCCCTTAAGGACAAACTTCCTATCACTGTGACTTTTGTTGGTCAACTTGAGAGGATTTAGGATCACATAAGAAAAAAAAAATGCCTGGCAGCACACCTACTAGGGAGCTTCAAGACTGGGCTAATGGAGGAGGAAATTTCTGTCCTAAAGATGAGCAGTACCATGCCTGGGATTCCTGGACAGAACTAGAAGACAGCTGACACCCTTCCTCTCACTCTGCTTCCTGACAAAAGATACAATGTAACCAGCCACCTCTCATCCTATGCCATACCTTTGATGACAAATCTCACAATTCTTTTAACTAAACTTGCTTCTTGAGAATAACAAATACATTCCTAATAGCCATAATACCACCCACTAAGCCCCACCTCTTAAAGTGGGTGCCACTCCGAGTGGTGCCATAGACTAGGAACTAGGCCTTTTATGGCATGGATGTTTGTGCTATAATCGAATATCTTAAGATACAAGCTATTGAACAGACCATCCATAGGAGCAGCATCACAAACCATCCAACTGAAAAGATGTCTCTTTGGCAATCTTCCTTTCTTCTTTCCTCACCTGTAATCCAAAGATTACCATAAACCCTCTCTTGTGCCATCACCGCTATTGTCCTGCCCATACGATCATCTCTTCATGAAATCATTCTGACAGGCCAGCCTGGCCTCTCGGTTCCCAGACCAGAGCCACGCAATGTGTCCACATAGCAGAGACTTCTCCAAGCAAGCAGACCAAGTGCCTGCCCACCTTAAAAAGCCCAGAGACTGTGATCTGAACCTCTGAGACCTGGAGTGACTTCCTCTGCCTTGCTCTCCAGCACAGCTGCTTCCTCTCACTCCTCCCTCCCCTCCAGCCACACAGGTCTTCATTCTCTCTCATACTCCAAACTCAGTGTTTCTCTAAATATTTCACAGGCGAAGCACCTGCTCTACAACTACCCCCAACAGTTGTCTCACTGCCTTCTTTGATGTACCATATTATCAATTCTAACGTCAATCTCCAGAAACCATGTAAATGCCAGGTGGGTGTGGCAGCCACTGTAAGTTAACCTAAGGAAGTAAAAACAAGGGATTTCCCCAGAGTAAGTTGGCTAGTAAAACTAGCCATATTGCCGAGCTTTTGGTATGACTGAGAGACCCTGACTCAGTGAATAAGGTGAAAGTACAATTATGAATGAATGTCAACATTAACATTGGGCCTCTACAGGCACACACACATGTGCTCACACTCACCCACACCACATATATACACCACACACTCACACATCCCACCTACATACAAACACATGCACATGTGCACATATACACATACACACACTACATACCCACAAACCACATACATACATGTGTGTGTGCCACACATATACACATGAACACACCACATATATACAACACGTGCACACAGTCACACCACACATGCACAAATAAGCATGCATGTATGCCTTCATACATATACATATACATATGTAAACACATGGGCAGCACCACATACACACACACAAAGTGAAGAAGTTGAAAATGGCTAACATTGAGAAAAGGAGAAACAAATAATATTGACAATGATGGAAGGAGAGAGAAAGACTTACTGCTGATGGAAATATAAACAGGCACAGCTATTATGGAAATCAATGTGGAAGTTTCTCAAAAAGCTAAAAATAAAAGTCTACTACCATCCAGCTGTGCCACTCTGGGGTGTGTACCTCAAGTACTTTAAGGCAATGCACCACAGAGAGCCTTGCCCCTCACCCCATGCTAACTGTCACACTAATCTCAATATCCAGGAAATGGAACCAGCCTGGTGCCCATCAGTACGTGAGGGAATAAAGCAAGTGTGGAACATATACACAATGGAATTCTACTCAGCCATAAAGAAAGATGAAGTTGCAACATCTGCAGCAAAATGAATACAACTGGAAATTGTTATGTTAAGTGAACTAAGTCAGATTCCAAAAGACAATGTGTGATTTCTCCATACGCAGACTCTAGTTTTAAACAGTGTGTGTGTGTGTGTGTGTGTGTGTGTGTGTGTGTGTGTAATAAAAGTAGAAAGAGAATAATGAAAGTCTGAAGAGATGAGTCCGTGTATAAACTGCTTGCTGTACACACATGAAGACCTGTGATTTCAGATCGCCAACAGCCGTGTGAACTCCAGGTACAGTCACATGTTTTTGACACCCCAGGCTACACAGTGAGCTCCATGTTCAACCTGAGATCTTGTCCCAAAAAATAAGATGTAGAACAATCGAAAAGGCTTTCTGATGTCAATCTCTGGCCTCCATACACTCAAACATGGGGGAGCACATCTTGTACATGTGCACATGTGTGTACATGAACTCCCCTCATGTGAAACCATGCACCATATTTGATGTCACAGAAGGAGTTCTTCACGTGTGCTTCTCTTTTACTTTCAATCCACCAGAATAAGAAAAACAAACCTCTCTTCTCATAAGTCACCCAGCACCAAGTATGCTGCTCTAGGAACTGAGACAAACTATAATACATATGAAAATATCTCTATGCAAGTGGGAGTGTGAAAAGGCATGTGTGGGCAGCCAAGGGGGAAGAAATGTTGCATATACTGAGTCTATATCACAACAACAGACACTCAAGACCACAGAGGTGAGGAGGGGAGAGTGCTGCCCAGCTGAACTGTGGCATAGGGACCAAAGGAAACCATCTGTGAGTTCTCACTCAACACTGCAAAGGAGTCTCACCATCTAGAGAAATGTGAACAGGGCAAGAAGAAACAGGCAGTGGATGCAGGTGTAGTTGGCTGCTCTCCTGCACATCTCTCCTCTTCTGGGAACATCCTGGTTAAAGGAATGTCTCTGCATCTTATTCTTTTCAGTTTGTCAGTTCTGTTGGGAACTGCCATCTGCAGCAGCCAGTTCCCCATGCACAGCAGACAGCTCACTGAGCCAAGAGAGGTCATATGATTTAGACTAAGCCAATCAGGACTTTGGCCACAGTATAGAGTTCCAGACTCAATAGACATAGAACCTAGCCATTCTTTGCCCACTGGCTGAGACAGTTCACAATGGGATTCTGCATCCATTGCCAAAAGAGAACCACAAGAGCAAAAGCAGATAAAGTGCAAGACCTGTGGTATGTGATGGTGCAGGCATCCTGGAAAGGAGAAGGGCAGAAAACACTTAAAGAATAGTAAGACAAGTCCAAGAGACTCAAAGCAACAAATGCCAGGATGGTGGTTCTGTAAAGGTTTGTTGAAGGAAAAGATACCCTGCAGTTTGTGATGGGGTCTGAGAAGCAGGAATAACACCCAGAAAGGAGCCCCTACACCGTGGGTCAGAGAGCATCCCAGAAGGTCAAGGTAGCAGGTACCTCAGAGACATTTAGGAGGATGGCAGATGGAAAATGAGCCAGGCTTCCCAAAGAAACAAAGCCAGGGAAGATTTAGTTCATATGAGCTGTGCCTCACATATCACAGCTGCTGGGCAGGCTGCAAGAATAGATGTTCTTGGGCAGAAACTGACCGTGCAAAATGGAGGGAGATTTCCCTCTCATGGCCTTTTTGATTGGATGAGCCTCACCCAGTTTTTGAAAGATAATCTCTTTCACATATGGTCATCTGATTGGAGCTACCGACCAATCTGCAAAGTGCCCTCATGACAACACCCAGATTACCATCTGGTTGAGTAATTGGGTATTGTAGCTCAGCCTTGCACACACATAAAACTCACCATCCCAGGAATTCAGATCATCCCAAGGACAGGAGTGTGGCAGTCAATACAGAAGACGAGTGCAAGGCCCCTGGATTGCTCAGGGAAAGATGCGCTCTGGGGGAAGGGAGAGAATAGGGGGAGGAAGTCTCTTCTTCCTGTTGTGCAGGGAGATAAATGGGAAGAAAGGGACATCTGGAGAAGGAGGAAATTACAGGAAACAGGAACTCGTGTTAAAGGCAAAGGGAGCAAGTAGAGCAGGGGGGGAGGGCAGTAGGGCAGAATTCACACACATGGTCCAATATAAAATATCCACCAAAGGCTCTGGGTTAAAAGCTTGGCTCCCAATACAATGCTCAACAGATGAGATTTTGAAAAGTGGCTGGATCATGATGACTCTGACCTGATCAATGATAGATTCAGGTTTGATGAACTATTGAGAGGTGATAGGAGCTGAAAGATGGGAACTGACTGGAAAAAAAAAAAAAAAGGCTGCAGCTTCCTCCTCCCCCTCCTTCCACTCCCCTCCTCCCCTCCCCCTCCCCTCCTTTTCCTCTTCCCCCTCCCCTCCTCCTCCCTTACTCTCTCTGACTCCCATGGCATGATCACTTCACTATCCTTGGTACTGTGTCTCCCTCAAGGCTCACAGGTTTCAGCCTAGCCAACCATGGACTGAAACCTCTCAACCCGTGAGCCAAATCACCTTTCCCCCCTTGAGTTCATTTTCTTAAGTCTTCTGTTACACAGAGTGAAAAAATAGTTCATACAGCATTCACACAAGTGACTTCCTGTGAACAGCAGTCAATCCACATGAATGCTGGCCATTAAGCGGGACCAGAGTGGACCTACTGCAAATCTTAGTGACAAAATTTTAAGGAGATATACTCATCTCACCTTTGTGGATAAGAACATTAGGACATTAAGAGTCCGGCTAAGAATCAAGGCTATTCATATTAACACAGGAAGGAAGCGGGGAGGAGAGATTCCAGGTACTGCCCTATAGTTCTTACAGGAGAATCCAGATACCCACACCCAGTAGCATGGAGACCATCAGCCTCTCTCCTAGATGTCGCTAACTCCTGCTGAGCAGAATAAAGGGCAGTATGTCATGTCACCTGCTCAAAGGCTCCAGAGTCTCCTACATCTCCGCCAAAGAATCCTTCAGCACAGCTCTCCATGGGGTCTAGCGCCTATAAATTCTTTCAGTCTGACAGCCCCCATACACAGTAGGCCCTCAAGGAGACCAGCACACAACAGGAGCTACCTAGGTCCTGCTGTGACTAAGCTTCGGTGTGCTGAGTGTTGGTGGATGGTATCTGCTTTCAGAACCCTCTCCCATAGGTAGCTCAAAGTTGGGGCACTTCTGTGACTTTATGTTCTTGGACCACTTATCACATCCCCATGGAAGAAAGTGAATGAGAAGCCCAGGGAGCAAAGTGGGTCATCCTGGGAGCATCTACAGCCAGCCCAACTTAGATGTCAATGAATGTATGTGGTACCCTCCTCACCATCAATCAGGACCACCCACTGCTAAGGGCTGTAGTATCCGACTTCAAAGATGGCTGTTAGAGTTTGAATCCAGCTGTTTGGTAGGCTTGAGTCTCCAGAAAAATGCTGGAGCCCTGAAATATTGAACCAAACTAATAAATAGCAACAGTCCTCCCAAGGTGCCCTTCAGGAACAGCCAAGACCCTTGGGCTTTGCTATGATAGGCCATGCCAGAACATCACCCCATTGATTTCAAGCCTGCATCAAAGTGTTATGCAGCACCATCCTCCAAGCAGCATGCACACCATACTCACTCATGAGTTCAGCTGAGCCTTCTTTCAAATATCATCAAAGCTGTGCTTGTTGCCCTGACCATTCCCTCATAGGAGGAGGGAGCATGAAGGTCATGGGACCCTTACCTGAATGAACAGCTACTCCACCTAGCCCACTGTATACAATTCTGCCCTAATCAGATAGGATCTCAGGGTCTCAGAGAGGTCTCATAAACTGGGGAAAGATAGGGAGATGGGGGTTCTCTCTGCTTAGCCATGCAGAAGCTATAATCCATGCTAAGCACAGACCTTCCAGGAGAGGTACTTTAGGGACCCTGGCTCCTTTCCATAGCCCCTCACCTATGCTCCATAAGCCAAATAAAATCATCTGTTGCTCAAGATAAACTCTGATGGAATTGAACTTTTTCTTTTCTTTTCTTTATTAGATATTTTCTTTATTTACATTTCAAATGTTATCCCCTTTCCTAGTTTCCCCTCCGAAAATCCCCTATCCCCTTCCCCCTCCCCTTGTTCCCCAACCCACCTACTCCCATTCCCAGTCCTGGCAGTCCCCTATACTGGGGCATAGAGCCTTCACAGGACCTAGGGCCTCTCCTCCCATGGATGACCAACTAGGCCATCCTCTGCTACATATGTAGCTAGAGCCGCATGTTCCACCATGTGTTTTTTTTGATTGGTGGTTTAGTTGCAAGGAGGTCTGGGGGTACTGATTAGTGCATATTGATGTTCCTCCTATGGGGCTTCAGACCCTTTCAGCTCCTTGGGTACTTTCTCTAGCTCCTTCATTGGGGACCATGAGCTCTGTCCAATGGATTGGTTGTGAGCCTCCACTTCTGTATTTGCCAGGCACTGACAAAGGCCCTCAGGAGACAGCTATATCAGGCCCCTGTCATCAGGCTCTTGTTGGCATCTGCCATAGTGTCTGGGTTTGGTGGTTGTTTATGGGATGGATCCCCAAGTGGGGCAGTCTCTGAATGGTCATTCCTTCAGTCTCTGCTCTGAACTTTGTCTCTGTAACTCCTTCCATGGGTATTTTGTTCCTCTTTCTAAGAAGGATTCTGAGCTTCTGGGCTACTATCCACTTATCAGTGAATGCATATCATGTGTGTTCTGTGATTGGGTTACCTCACTCAAGATGTTATCCTCCAGATCCATCCATTTGTCTAAGAATTTCATAAACTCATTGTTTTTAATAGCTGAGTTGTGTAATTGTGTAAATGTACCAGATTTTCTGTATCCATTCCTCTGTTGAGGGACATCTGGGTTCTTTCCATCTTCTGGCTATTATAAATAAGGCTGCTATGAACATAGTGGAGCATGTGTCCTTATTACATGTTGGAGCATCTTCTAGGTATATACTCAGGAGTGGTATTGCTGGATCTTCTGGTAGAACTATGTCCAATTTTCTGAAGAACTGCCAAACTGATTTCCAGAGTGGTTGTACCAACTTGCAGTCCCACCAGCAATGGAAGAGTATTCCTCTTTCTCCACATCCTTGCCAGCATCTGCTGTCACCTGAGTTTTTTATCTTAGCCATTCTGACTGGTGTGAAGTGGAATTTCAGGGTTGTTTTGATTTGCATTTCCCTGATGATTAAGGATGTTGAGCATTTTTTCAGGTGCTTCTCAGCCCTTTAGTATTCCTCAGTTGAGAAGTCTTTGTTTAGCTCTGTACCCCATTTTTAATAGGGTTATTTGGTTTTCTGGAGTACAACTTCTTGAGTTGTTTATATGTATTGGATATTAGCCCCCTATCAGATTTAGGATTGGTGAAGATCTTTTCCCAATCTGTTGGTTGCCTTTTGGTCTTATTGACAGTGTCCTTTGCCTTACAGAAGCTTTGCAATTGTATGAGGTCCCATTTGTTCATTCTTGATCTTACAGCACAAGCCACTGGTGTTCTGTTCAGGAATCTTTCTCCTGTGCCCATATCTTTGAGGTTCTTCCCCATTTTCTCTTCTATTAGTTTTAGTGTCTCTGGTTTTATGTGGAGTTCTTTAATCCACTTAGACTTGAGCTTTAATTAGCTATTAGGTCCTTAAGAGTGATGGGTAGACATTTCTCAGTCTCCCCCAGGGAGAAAATTCTAACAACACATAGGAGTAGTAAACAATGTCACATATGTGTATAGCAACTCAATGGAAACCAGCTGCAGAGACCATCGATGGAATTGGCCATTTAAAATTCACACACCTCCTGACCTTTCCCCTTAGGAAGTAGCCATTGTGCCCCTGTCCTATGCTGCCTCTCACAAATACCCTGATTTCTGACTTTCTCAAATGCCCTCTGTCCCATGGGACATCTCCAGCCCCATCTTAAAGTTCCTGGACCCAGAGGAGCCTGTGAACAGTCACAGATGGACAGAAGACACAAGAAGTACCACAGGGTCAAACTGAGACCCATACAGGAGATGATGGAGATTCAGCTAAGGAGTGTGCATTTGAGAGATAGGAATCAACTCGGTGCCTGAAATCTGGCTGTACCCGCTGAGAACACAGAGGACAAGTGGTCTCCACACTGTCCAGGGCAGCAGCCAAGCTTCTACACTAGAGATAATTGACTTGGGATAGGCTATGTGCACAAAATGGATGTTGAATTTCAAAGGCTTATTATAAAACAAAGAATGCCAAATATTTCATTTTTAACTTTAATTTCATGTTCAAATGACAATAATGAGCTAAAATTAAATATACTAAATTAATTCCACCTGTTCCTTTTTACTTTAAATTTTAAATTACACGTGTGATTCATGTTATAGTTTGGTTAGACAGAGTTGTCCTAGAGATTTGTCTGCCACACAAGATATACTCTTGCTGAGTGTGGCTACTCACTGTGCTTGGGAGAAAGGTAGGATTGCATAGTGGGTAGGTCAGCCAGGGTTTATTACTAAGCTCTACTCTTACTAATAACTTGACAGGGGACAACTTGCTGAGCCTCACTACCCCTTTTATTCCCCCTGGGGGGGGCGGAACTCAGCAAATTGTCCAATGTAAGACAGAGATGATGACAGTGCTAGATTCATGGAATTCCTATGACAGTTAGATAAATTAGACTATTCAACCGGGTAGATAATTACTCAGCATATGACACTAGCTACCACTACCACACACAGCACAGCCCTCATCATTACCAACACCATCATAATAATATTCACCACCATTATAATCAGCATCATCTCCATAGACAAATCTCTTGTCCAGTCTGTATCTCTGGGCATCAAACCCCTGCACTGGGAGATTAGGCCAGGGTGGGTCTGATTTCTATAGTCAGACCATCATCTAAGGCACATGCTTGTATATTCAGTCTTGCTAACCCCATGATGAATCCTAAGATGCATGGTCCTTTCATTGTCCCTTCTGGGCCTTTACTCTTCTGTACTGAGCCCTCCAAACCATACATTTTTCCATCCAGGCCACCTATTTTTGTCCTTCCTCATTCAGTATCTACTTCCCAACACCCCCTGCTCCTGCAACACACAGACCAATCAATACTTTTGAATGTCTTCAGGTCCAGTGATATTAACTTTACTTAATCACACAAAGAGGAAGAAAGCTCAATGGGTGACTTCTAGCACTTGATGGGAAGGGCTTGATGCCTAATTAACAAAACATTGGGAGGTTGAGACATCAGGCGTCAGCTACCTGCATGTGGTCACCATTGCAGGCCCAAGTTCCTGCCCAGATGTGCTAAGCAGTGACAATCATTTTTAGCAAACTCTAGTGTTACAGCAAGTACCACAGCCCTTCTATGTACCACAAGCCATATACTATATACATTTAGAATTCACGACAATTCTTTCAGATGGGAATAAATATCCCCATCTTCACAGATCTATGTCTGAGAGCTCAGAGGGGTGAAGTGCCCCGCCAAAGGTTCTCAGAGTGTAAGTGGTAAAGTGAGCTGTGGAGTCTAGGGAATCAGACTCAAATACTGTTCCTTAAGAGTGGGATAGCCCACTGTCAGCAGAGACTGAGCACATGGGAAACAAAACCTCTTCTTTGGGAATGAAAGCTTATATCCATTTGTACATTGGCTTGGAACCGTATCTCCATAAATGCCCAAGAACAAGGGTCTTCTAAAGTGTCTGCCCTGCTGACTCTCAGGAAAAACTGAGTCCAAGGTCTCCCACCTGTCAGCTGACACTATCAGCAATCACAAACCAGCTAATCTACAAAGTAAAATCCACAAAACAAAGCCACATAAAAGTCCCTTCCTCTTGGCCACCAAAGCCTAGGATTGCAAAGAACTAGGGTATGAGTCACACTTCTAGGAGTAGGTGCTGGCATGAGAAAATGAACCGAGAACAGGGACTGTCTAGAAGGAAAGTTTGGAAGTAGAATCTTAGCAGGCTCAGGTAGCTTGGAATTTCTCAAGGCTTTGAGATAGTGGCCTAAGACTAAATAGAATCACGACACTTGGTGAAGTGACTTGGTAGAAGAAGCTGAGTCTGGACAACCAAGTACAAGAAGAACTAGTATTGATGAAGCTCACTAGGAGACAGGGGTTGAGACCATGAGAAATGGCTATTCTGAAATAAATACACTAACCATATATATATGGAACAGGGAGGCATAGGAAGAGCCTTGGTTGAGAGAGCGTCCAGGGCTTGAGCTGGAAACCTGACAAGGCCATCCCTAGGGTGTGGATCCTTGAGGAGTCCCCTGGAAGGCTTGCCTCTCATCAATCATAGTATCTTTCCCAGAATGCTACAGAGCTCAGAGCCATGCTGTCCTCATCCTTGTTTTTGGCAGGGCTTCTAAAGCATGGGGAGCAGCAATAATTTGCTGGCTGAATTGCCAGCACCACGTGGCTGGCCAGCCGGGGGTGGAGTGACCACAAAGGAACCGGATCACCTGGAGTGCCGGGGATGGGAAGAATTGATGAGAACATCTCTATCCAGTAGAAAACCAGGAGGAAAATCAAACAAAAATTACATCCAACCTCTTCCTGCTAAACCCAAATCAATAGAGAAGACAGAAAAACAAGTGTGTTTTATTTTGCACAAACTTCAATTGTCACACTTTGTTCAGAGAAAGAAAATGCCAGCAGTCCCCTAGGAAGGGCTCAGAGCAGCTAGCTGCAGCTGGGTCTGCTCTAAATGATGGAAGTCATACGTCCAGCCCTGGGCCTGAGACAAGACATGTGAATGGGGTGTTAAACAACAGGTGTGTACTGGTGACAGCAACATACAGTACAGGGGTCTCTGGACTCTAGGATCCTTGAGTGGGTGCTATTCTCAGCAGTAAGCCCCAGGGCAGGCTAAAGAAAGAGAATGTGGTTATCACAAGGCAGGATCAGGATGAAATGACAGGTCCCTTGTTAGGTCCAAGAATTCCATCCTCCTCCAAGACCCAGAAAAGGAGCCTTGCACCTCTCCCTACCCACTGCCAAAAGCCCAGACAGTCACACATTGTGTACTATACATCCCTTAAAGGGGAGAGGGGAGGGAGGCTACAGGACAAAGAGCTTTATCCCGGGACCTCACACCCACCAATGTTCTGTTTTATCTAATTTGGTTTTCTTTTGTGTTTCAGGAGCGTCCTTTGGGTAAGATGAAGAACCACTCAAATCCAATTCCTCTTCCCGACTCTACTGATTTAATCCTCGGAAGCAAGAAGTTGCCTGTGCATGAGAAGAGTCAGGCCACACTTCCACACACAGACAAAGATCTCTTCTGCCAGGACCTGGACGGGTCAGATGTGTGTTACTGGGCATGTGAGAATACTTTGTACAACCATTTGTCAGACAAGTAGCTGCAAAGAAGCCCCTGACTTGCCACGGCGCCATTCCCCCACCACCCGTGCTAAAAAAGACAAGAATGGGTGAAGATATTAGGAAGGGCTCTCTGCTCAGATGTTGTTGGAACATGATGGGAGAAGAAAGCAGGAATGGAACTACACCCACCTGGACGACTTGTGCCAGAATCAGGGACAGGCAAAATACAGATAATGGTTGTACCAAGTATATCTGCCTGCATAGCCATTCACTGAATTCCTACATCTCTACATTATGGCGACTGAGGCCCCTGACTTCCCTATGCTAAGTGTCCCTTCCTTGGCCTATGAAGGGTCAGCAAGGAAGCAAAGAGCAAAGAACAGCTAACTACCCCCGCCCGGTATTATATGTGTCCCCTGGAGGCTAACTTTGCTGGACAGATCAGGGGACAGATATGGAGTGATGAGGTCAACCTCCAAAGGGGAAAGCATCTCCAGCCCCAAAATCAGACTTAGCAAGTGTGCAATGAGACGCATGGGCAAGACAAAGCTAGGATAACGCCAGAGAAGAGATGCAAAAGCAGCTCTTCCTACCTGGAATTTACTACATACCATGAGTATGAAAGAGATGATGTAAGCCCTCCCTTCCTAATAGTGAGATATATGTCCATTCTTCTTCCAAGTTCATCCTGACAACTGGGGAGCCCATAGATGGGCACCTTAGACCTATGTGATAAAAATCAAATACTTCTGACATTTGCCCTTGAACTCCTCATAGAGCAACCAGCCCCAACTGGCCCAAGGCCTCTTGATTGGCCCTACTCCTGATAGAGCTGATAGAATCTCTGATGCACTGCTTCCTGGGGAGAGAAAATGAAGGAGGGGCAGCAAAGTGGTAGATAAAGGGTAGTAGCTTGTCCAGAAGGCAGAGACCTTTCTGGTACTGTACCAGTGTGGAACCAGGGGCTGCTGAGGCCGAGGTGCTGCCTTAGACACACTACGGGACACAAATATAATTCATCCTACATATTTTTCCCTAGGAATAGGTTTCAGGTAATGCCAACTTATGGCTGAGATGGGCTACCATCATTAGGTTCTAATGTGTGGGTCTCCCTCCCATGCCAACTTATGGCTGAGATGGGCTACCACCATTAGGTTCTAATGTGTGGGTCTCCCTCCCAGATAGGTGTCCTGACAGGGTACAAAGAGTGTGACTGATCCACATTGTGGGTATGAGCCTTCCCTGGTTCCCAGACTAATGCCTCAAGAGTTATCATGCTGGAGAAGCGTAGTCTAAGTAGCACATCAGCATAGAGGCCAAGGAGGACAGGAAGCCTGAGACTCACGACGAGTGGCCTTTATTCATTCCTTTTCTGGCTCTGGGCTGGCAGATGCCACTCCAAATGATAGGAATTCTTAGCACTGGCTTTCAAGCCCCATGGCTGTGCTGAGCCTGGGTGGTCCCATTCATCTTAGCCTCGTAGGCTCTCAGAGGCCCATGTTTCCCTGGGACTCAAGCAGAGACAGCCAGAGGACTGTGAAGGAGAGCTAAACCTGAACCTGGGTCAGGACAGAACCTTTTCGGCATGTTTCTTCAAGAGCCTCAATTCACCTTTCAGCTGGTAAGTCTGGCATGGAGACAGAACAGTGGCACACACAGAGCAGGGGGCAGGGGCAGGGACCTTGGTCCCTGCAACTGGACTCTGATAGCCCTCTGGCCCAGAATCACAAATAAGAGATGCATTTGGGGAACTCGGGTCAGCTAGCGACAGTGAAGGCTCTGGTTTGTGGCGGGGAACATGGGGACATGTTCCTGTTAGTAGTCTCTTAATTAATCTTTCTGGGGAACTGCATGTCTGAGGAAGGGGAGGTGTCATTTCTGTTCCCTGGGTTCTCACCTGTTCATGTTGCCTGCTGGAAGCTTCCAGGGAGACAAAGACAACTCCTCATCCTGGAATCCCTCCTCTACCTAAACCTGCTTGCTCTGTCCAGCCAGCCCCTGGGGCCCAGGTGGCAATCACTGGCCACATAAACCCTCCTAGTGCTCACATGAGCTACGGGGTTGGGCAAGGCAATGGGACCAGAAGGGCACAGTGAGTAGATTACCCGCTTCAATTATTTTATCTAACGATGACATTTGTACTGTAAAAGTCAGCACAAAAATCAATGAGTTTTAAAGGACAAAATCTGGGGGAGGCTCCAGCCCAACGACCTGAAACATAGCCGGGGAACTGGGAAGAAGGGGCTGAGAGCAGGGAGGTGGAGGTGGGGAGAGACTCTAGGTCCCACATGGATATGCTCAGGCAAGCAGCTCTACAGGACATGGTCAGCATGAAAGTGCAGCCCTGGAGCCCCGACTTCTGCTCCCAGCTTTAGCCTCACACTCTTTCCTTCACATATGGACACTACTCCAAGAAACTTTCTGAATACTGATGGATATGGTACGACAGACCTGCATTCACCCAACAACAGCGTGAGGACAGACGTGCCATGAGCCAATAACTGCACAACCAATGGGTAATTGACAACTAAACAAGGGCAGGGTACTGCTGGTTATAATGGCAAGAAGAGCTTCCAAAATCCTGACTTTAAACTGAGGATTGCAGAAGGTATTCACAGGTGTGCGTAAGGGACAGCATCCAAGTAGAGACAAGGGCAAGAAGAGAGGCTGGAAGCTTGGGTTCCTGAAGGACCTGAGTGAATCCATGCACCCTTCCCTTCCAATTCCATCCCAGCCTTTATTCAGCCCTTCCCTCAGGGGCTCCAGAAGCAGAGAATAAAGGTTAATATGTAGCCCATCTCCCTTCCCATCAGAGGCATAAACCATGTTAAAGCAGTCTAGAGACACTCATAGATGCAACATGGGTATCCAAGAGCCAGGGAGATGGGACAAAGAACAGTGGGCAGAAATGAGTACAAAGGGCTGAGAAGAAACTGGGGGCGTCAAGCAAATGGATCTCACCTTGCACACTGCTCCACCAAGGCAGGATGTGCACCTGACAAGATGAAAGACCACAGAACAACCAATCAGGGTTCCTACCAGTCTCAGCTATGTCCAACAGAAGGGAAAGATTCTGTGATCCCAGGGCTTTGCCCTCAATGCAAACTCCCTCCTCCCTTCTGTTACATCCTGATGGGCTGGGGTGGGCAAAAGGTGGGGAGGGAGGTAGTGAAGATCCAGACTCAAGAGGACCAGTCATTGAAAGCACCTGCAGGTTGTCAAATTGCCCAGGCTCAAGCCTTCTGAGGGAAGATGCCTACCTAATAGACCCTTTTGTGTGGGAAGGACAAAGCTGAGGCCAGACCAAGGACTGGAAACTGGGAGTTCACAGGTGGGACCCACAGGTAGAACAGTGCTGTTGGCTGGTGTCCTGGAGACAGCCAGCCCAGGGGTGAGCATCAGGACCCAATGTGGGAACAGTGGTAAAGACCAGTTACTATGGGAACCCACAAGTCAAGGAGGATGATGTGGTATACAAAAGAGAAGAATCAATAGAGCAGCAGTCATTTTGGAGTCCAGATTAGATTTAAGTAAGACTGCAGCTAGAGATGTGGATGGAAGTTAGCTTTGAAGTGGGGGTCGGACAAATGCTAGAGACATGGCTGAGATCAAGGCAAGTGGCCTTGAATTCCTGTGTAGAACGCCATCCCCTCCTCAGATGAGGCTAGAGTTGTGCTGATTGGACATTAGAGCAGAGGGAGGGGGAGAAGATAGAAGGCTGTAGACACAGGAAGATGTTTCACGGTTCATTATGCCTGAGCTAACTGTGGAATAAATGTGGCCCGTGCTAAGCCTCCTTAATATGAGCTCTGTCATTCTCAGCAGTTCTCTTTGTCACTGTCATCTTACTACCATTAACTGAACCTCAGGGTCCGG
Organism: Mus caroli; assembly: GCF_978045245.1. Taxonomy (NCBI): domain Eukaryota; kingdom Metazoa; phylum Chordata; class Mammalia; order Rodentia; family Muridae; genus Mus; species Mus caroli. The sequence goes on along the minus strand of NW_028227267.1, from coordinate 27,943,435 downwards.
CTTAATGATGCTTTACAGATGTCCTCTCACACAGTCCTCATAGGAATGCTGTATTGTCTGTATTGCTATCCCATTTTGCCTGAGATGGCTAAGGCTTGGGAAAAATGAATAAAATCACTCAGTGCTATGCCTAGTGTCCTAGCAGTACTTGCCACCAGGACATTACAACTCCTAGTGCCCCAGGAGAAGCTGGCCTAGCTGACATATAAGTTTAGATAGAAACAAAGTCCTATGCATACTCTTCCAAGCCAAGGATTTTACAGGATCAAGGTACAGTTCCCATCAGTCCCTGTAGCTGTGTCTCCATTCCTGGTGTACCACCTCTGTGTCTAGCTTCATCATTAGAGCAGAGCAGACTGCTGCTCTTTATCTAGTACCTCTCACTACCCAGAAGCAATCCTGGACCAGGCCCAAGTTTTAGCATCTCATATGTCAGACTCAGAACTTTCCAGCCTTTCTGCAGGGAAATCTATGGGTATTCCCACAGACTCTCCCTTCTACTAAACCAAGGGATCTTGGACACTGCAGGAGGGTAAAGGAGGGGTGGCATTCCCCAACCCAGAGGGGAAAATACCTGAAAGCTGAAATATCACTCAGAGAAGGCTCCCTCACTCCAGAGCTCAGGGATCTCCCACAAGCCCCTGCACCATCTTGTAAAAATAAATGGCCATTCCAACAGTCCTGGGTACTACAGTTGATGGTGAACCTGGGGTTAATCAGGAGTAAAATCCCTCTGCATAGTGTGGAAGGATTCTGAGCCAAGCACCCACCTTGCTCTGTGAAGCTATCCTTCCTCTGGTGCTTCAGGTCTGAGTGTCAGAGAGCACCACCATGAAAGGCAATTGGAAAAACACACATATACATGCACTCACATACATATGCACACACACTCATGCACATGCGCTCACGCACACACACACACACACACACACACACACACAAACATGCATGTACACACACCCACTTTGCTTACAACCCTGAGACATGCTCATATATTCAAACATACATTTGCATTTTTAAATATCTGTCTCTGTGCTTTGAATGTGACCCCCAAAGGCCCACAAATTAGAGGTGTAGTGTCCACTGTAACAATATTCAGAGGTGAAAGATTTCACACAGTACAAGACAGTTAAGGCATGGGATAATCATCCCAGAAAGATAAATGTAGTTCCCTCAAGACCCAATTAGTTTCAAGAAAACAGTAGTTATAAAGGAAGAGCGTTCCAAATGCTTGGTTACTCATACCAACATGAATTCCCTACCATGGGTAATAAAACCAGAATGTGCGCACCAGAGGGTACCAGGAGCCCACCTGATTGTGAACTTTTAACCTCCAAACTGTGTACTAAATAACCTTTTTTAAAAAATATGTTACCCAGCCTTATGTATTTTTGTTATAGCAACACAAAGAAGACTGAATTACTCCATAAAGACCTTCTAACCCTGTCCCTTATCTCTATGGGATGGATCAGAGGGAACTTGGGAGGGATACATCCGAGAGAAGGGACAGGGGCAGCAGGGGAAGGAGAACTCAGACTACGCAGGGTAACACAGGCTGCTGGCAACAGCAAGACTCTCAGCTCTATGTTCAAATGCCTCCTTGAGGAGGCATAAAGCTGATGAGGATCCAGGCACTGCAGGAAGCTGAAAGACAATAGGTCTGACAGGAAAGGGGACTGATGCAATAGTCCAGGCTAACTCGGGACCAGAGTAGAAGCTAGGCATGCCTACAACAAAGTCTCACATCTAGCCCAAGGATCTGACTGCAGGAGACCAAATGGGGTACCACAGCCTCTTGTAAGATTTCTCTGATCCAGCTGGATGACAGTGGCCCTGGGCTGGTGGGTAGAGAACAAGCATGGTCAGGCCTGTGGAGACATCCTGCAGCCCCACAGTGGTGTCGTGGATGCAGCTTAGAAACAGGCTCTCTGGAAGAAAAAGTGAGTAAAGCCCTGGTTTATAGTATTTGACAATCTCCTTGGTATAAATGCTTCTAGCAAAGTAACTTCAGCTAACCCTAGAGATATAAAGGTAGCCAGTATAAGCAAGTTTCAGTCCACCCCTACCAGGAGCATCCATGCAAGACCAGATCCATCACAAAGGTGTAGAGGAGATGCTGATGAGAGAAATCCAGGTGGGAGCCAAAGCTACAGCCCTCCAATGGCAATACGGACAGGATACCTGGCAAGGGCTGGGGACTAGAGCAAGTCAGAGGAGCACACAATTCCTTCAGGGGATGCACAGAAAAGGTCTAGACCGGTACTTCTGCATTACAGCCACACAAAGTCAACCCAAATTCCAAGCTGCCTCAGAAACCAGCCCCAAATCTAGAGGCTATCTTCCCAAAAAGTGAGCTAAATGGCAGCCCCACCCACCTGAATATAGTTTGAAATCCAGGGAAACAACACTGTACCAGTACCGACTTCTAAAGGCCCCTCCAAACTGGAAGCTCCCCAGACACCTGCTAGAATGAGCAGACCTGCTCCTGCCTCTGAGCTAGCCTGTCTCCAGAACAAACCTCCCTGCTCTACCTAGAGCCAAAAAAAAAAAAAAAAAAAGCCATGTGCAAAGGACTACTGTGCACACCCTTCACACACTGGCAAGTGCATACACACAAACACACCACACAATATACACCACACATATACAATCCACACACAACACACATACACACAATCCGCACACAACATACCACACACATGCAACACATATATGCACAATACATATACCATACCACATACATACAATATAAATACACACCATGAACATGTACACACACACATGAATACACACACCACACACACAGTACACATAAACACCACACACATACGCACCACACATATACAATCCCCACACATCATACCACACACACACAACACATATACACACAATACATACACCACACACACACCACATACATACAGATATAAATACACACCATGCACATGCACATGCACACACACACACTAACAAACACACAACACAACACACACAATACATATTCACACCACACAAACCACACTCACTTGACAAGGGGAGAGATGCCCTTCTTGGCAATGTGTCAGAGCAGAAGCAAAGCTATTTCGGTTAGCATTCTAAAGCTGAATGGACTTTGCTTGCCGTCTATTTGCAGCAGGATGCCAACACATCTAAAATAGCATGTTTAGTCATAGGTTTTCCCTACATGCAAGTCAAGAAAAATGTTTACCCTCTGTACTTCCTCCCCCACTAATTAAGAGCCTTCAGCCCACCACCTCCCATTCAGAGCATCTTCCCTTGGAGGCCCTGGCTCTCTAAGTCCATAGCATATTAGAATCAACTAGAGGCTCTCAATAACCTGCATCCCCTGTACCGGTGATGCCAAGCATCTGGAGGCAGGACTGGGCTATCTGTGGCTTTACAGTTAGAGTAGTTTTTAACTCCTTGAGGGATGTTGCTGTAAGAAGCACACTTCCTTCCCACTGGTATAGAAACTAAGCTAAAGGGGAAAGTCTCTTCTCTCATTTACAGTGAAAAGAGCTGGGAGGGGCTTAGAACAGAGGTATTTTTCACTAGTTCAGAGACTTGGTTTGCAAGTCAAAAGCTGAGAGGAGAGGGGAATCAGGCCAATTCTGTCCCTCCCTGAGGCCAGCTCCCTCTCTGTCTAGCTCACAACATTTTATGCAATTAAGGAATTATTGAAGGAAGAGAGATAAATTAGGAGATGAGGAATCAATTAGATTAGCTACTAATTAGTTTGATATCTGTTAATAGAGGTGAGACTCTAACTAGTGAAGTTGTTACTAAGAATGGGGTCTCAGCATGATTCCTGTGGGAACTGGAGGTGCTGGGGTGTGGGAATGAGCATGGGAGGTCTCTGCATCAAACACCACCTCAGCCACTGTTCAAAGGATTTTCCAGTTTCAAGAGGGATTTATTTTTAAAGACCGAAAATGTAGAGCAATGTGTATAATCTACTTTAGGGCGGTTTAGAAGGCTTTTAATTCCAGATCAGTGTGTGGTCATTAAACACACATGAGACAGCGATTTCACCTAAACCACTCACCTCGGTCTCTATAGCAAGATGCACAGCAAGCATTTCAGAAAGGAAACACTGGACAAGTCTGCTCTCCCCAGTGACTTCAGGGAGCACCTTTGAATCAGCAGACCCAGGCAACAGGCCAGGTGCTCCTCTCTGTGTGCCACAAGGCATCTGGTGTAATCCTGAGCTCTGTAATGTGGGAGCAGCCTTTTTCACTTTTATCGAGCTATGGTGAACCTGCCACAAAACTCACTCTGACATTTAAGTATACCAGTTTAACATAGCTAAGATCATGCTGCCACCGCCTGGGTCTGGCTTTAGAGTACGCTATGATCCACAAAAGAAATATTACGTCCATTAGCACCTGCCCCTGCATGTCCTGGCACCCAAACTACTCCAAGTTTCTGGCAGCCATATTCTGTCCCTGAGAGCTCATGTATCCCAGATAACTCATTAAACATAATCCTGTGGCCTTTCCTATCTGGCACTTTTCCCTTAGCAAGATGTTTGAAAATCTGTCCACTCTATAGCTTGTATCAGTACTCATCCTTTTAGTGGCAGAATACTATTCCTTTCCTCAAGCACACAGTAGGTGCTATCTTCATTCAGGGGCCTGTATAATAGGTGCCGTTTTAATTCAAATTTTGTCCAAGGTCAGAAGATCACTAAGTGCAGAGCCAGACAGTCAGCCTCCAGAGCCCAACAGAAGCCTCTATAAGCCTATCACTAAGTACTGTCCCGTTTAATCTCCTGCTATGAATCATTTCTAGGAAAAAAAAAATGAATGCATTGCTTGAATATAATTTTGCAGAAGTATGCAGGGATAAAAGCGAGCTGTCCAGGAAGTCCAATTGATAGTTTCCTCTCTTGTTAATATCTGCTCATTACTTATCCATCCATTCTGCCATCTGCTCCCCCCCCCACTAGCTAGCAAGTGACAGCACATAAGATTCCACAAAAAGTAAGGCAGAAAACCTAAAATTAAAAAATAAACAATACTCCCACCATTAATTTTAGTTCTGATTAAATACAATTCAGTCTTTGGGGGATCACTGTAGACCTGTGCACTCCTTGGCCGACAGCAGCTCTCCCTACCTGGAACTTACCACACCAGGAGCTCTCCTGAAAGAACTACAGCAGCATGTCTGTCACACAGAGCACTGTGAGTGCAGCTACAGGTCAAGGGTTCCTGTTTTACCATAGAGCACAATACAATGAACGCACCTGTAAAAGCAAGTCCCTTGACATCTTCCCCTGTCTAGTCAATACATGGATTCCCAAGATTATAAGATTTATTGTCTCATAAATGGGGTTTTTAGTAGGTTTTCACAAAATGATGATCCTGATAAGGCCCATGCATATAGGCAACTGTTTGTCTCATAAGACATTATACATCTGTACTTCTCTCTTCCATCTCCTATTTTGAACTCCAAGGCAGCAAACCAAGGTTTCATGGGACATTAGATTATCAAGGGGTTATATGAGCCAGGTGCACGCCTATAATCCCAGCACTCGAGAGGCAGAGGCAGGTGAATTTCTGTGTTCGAGGCCAGTCTGGTCTACAGAGTGAGTTCCAGGACAGCCAGGACTATACAGAGAAACCCTGTCTCAAAAAACAAAAAAAAAAGGTGGGATGCTATATGAGGGCTATATGAAGGGGTTCTATGCCTGTGATGTGTGATGGAAAGAGAGACAGATATACATGCAGTTTAAGAATTGGTTGGGGAGGGGGCTATAGAGAAGACTCGGTGGTTAAAAGTACTTGCTGCTCTTTCAGAGGATCAGAGTTCCAGTCCCAGCACCCACAACCAATGGCTCATGATTACCTATAATTCCAGCTCCAGGGAATCTGACATTGTCTCCTGACCTGCACAGTGCACACACATGCATGTGCACATACATGCACACCAAGCTCACACAGATAGACAGACAGACAGACAGACTGACTGACTGACAGAATAGGCATGAGTATAAATTCAGGTGCAGCTCTCGGTATAAGAGTAGGTCAGAAAGAAAGATATGGGAATAGACAAAGGTGCAAATATGGGACAAATAAGGGTATTTATAACAAGAGCTTCAGGTGCAAGCGCGGTTAAGGATACAGTGTGGTCAGATGAGAGCATAGCATGAAGAACAAATCAAAACCTGTGCACAGCACAGGTCAGATACAGCTACATCCATGGGCACAGGCATAGGTGTGAACAGATACAATGAGATCATCTCTAGGCACAGTCTGCTCTCTCTCTCTCTCTCTCTCTCTCTCTCTTTCTCTCTCTATCTCTATCTCTCTCTCTCTCTCTCTCTCTCTCTCTCTCTCCCTCCCTCCATGATCCTCTTATTTTCTCACTTCCTTATTCCTTGAGGGCCAGTTCCTCTACTTTCCTTACAAGAGAAAAAAAAGAAAAAGGAAAAGGAAAAGAAAGGGGTTGGGGGCAGGAAAGGGAGGCAAAGGCAGGGCCAGCCTGTTTCAAACAATAACCAGGATAAGTTGTTGGGCTCACTTCTTAAAGCCCAGACAGGCTCAGCTGGGCAGGGAGAAGGAGGGATAGAGGGCAACTAAAAGTGCAAACCAGGAGGGGGCAGGAAAAACTTCCCACAAGAAAGGACAGGAACCCAAAAGGGAAAAGACCCAAAAGGGGCTGCTGAGGAGGACGCCCCTCCCCCTCACCATTGACTCCAATCCCCAGACCTTCAGCCACTCTGCATACTACAGAGCCACCCTACCCCATCTCCCACTGAAGGAGGAAGAAACAACAAGAAAAAAATGAACTGCAGGGTGGGAGTGGGGGAGGGGGTCTGATAGCCACTGGTACCAATAATACGTGAATATGAATTGGTGTTGAGACAGAGCTGGACAGCATTTTCATGGGCATTTAATTAAGCCCCTTCTCTGCTAAGCACCAGAGATTCAGAGATAAGTGATTGGCAGATATAGATGGACAAATCAATACACAGGAAACACATGGATGGGGAGAATCCTGGACATTGTCCTCGCTGCCAACTGCACACACACAGGCCTGCACACACATGCACCTGCCCATGCACACACATACACCTGCCCATGAACACACATGCACCTGCCCATGCACGTACATGCACCTGCCCATGCACACACATGCACCTGCCCATGCACGTACATGCACCTGCCCATGCACACACATGCACCTGCCCATGCACACACATTCACCTGCCCATGCACACACATACACATACTAGCTAGTAAATAGGCAAGAACTACAGGCAAATGCTGAACATGCTTAGCCACAAAAATTGATTATATGTTGATATAATCAATTCCTGTGGAGAGTATCGACCCCCATAACACCCCTCACTCTGCCTACTGCCTTCAGACACCAGGATACCACCCCTCCCTGCCCCCTTCACCCAGCCACTACCCCCTTGCACCACTTGGAGCTGTGAGGGGTGGCTTTCACTTTGTCCACTAGTGATGGCATTTGTACCTTTAGATACCCTAACAAAAGCCAAGAGCTTGATGGTTCTCAGTGAAAGTTCTAGAACCTCGATGGACTTTGATACCAGGGCAGCTCTGACCCCTGTACTATTTTTAATTAAAATCACCTGTGTGATGTTGATCAAGCACTCAAAGTTCCTGTTCCTTGGTTTCTTAACTTGTAAATGGAGTGGTAATTTCTATCTCACAGGTTGCTATGAAGATGAAATAAGATAAAAGATTCCTAGGCTTTCTTCTGGCATGGTGATTACAGGTTAATCCTGTATCTAAACCACCAGGGATAGACAGACAGACAGACAGACATACACACACACTCCTCATCACAGGTCAATCCTGCATCTAAACCAACACACACACACACACACCTCCCTACCTCCCTCCCTATGGGTCCCCAGCCCCACCCTGCCCAGGCTGCAGAGACTCAAGTTAGTACATCCTGAACCTCATCAGTGTGCCATGTGAACAGAAGACTATGGCCAGTGCCTGAAGTTTTGCCACTGTGGGACCTTAGCAATGACCCTGAACTTCTATGAGTCCTCGTTCTCCACCTGTAAGATGGAAACAGTGATGGCGCTCCAGTCAGTAACAGAACAGATGTGAAAAGATGCTGCTCAATGAATGCATGTATGAATAAAGCTCTCTTGTTAGTGCCCGGCATGTTGGACCAGTGACTGAGTTCTCCTCCCCATGCTGTGATAGGCTGCTCCCTACACTATGCCCTATGTCCCTCACCAGGACTCCAGCCTGGCATCCCCCTCACCCCCACCACAATCCACATAGCACCCAGCCTAGGACAACCCAAACTATAACTTGTTCCTATTGCCCAGCCCATGGCCTGTATGTAACCCTGAACTTAGTCCATGTAGTATACGCATCTGTGGATCCCATCCCAACTGCTAGTGCTACCCAGAGACCCCATGTCTCCACTTCTTCTGAAGCAAACTACTGTCAAGTCTGCCCCTGCCCTGCCTGCCTACTACATCCTGCCCTAACTGTCCAGCCTCCAGGGCTAATGCCCACCACAGCCAGTGCCTACCACAGCCAACGCCCACCACAGCCAATGCCCACCACAGCCAAGGAGCTCGGCCAACACTACCTTGTATCTGTTCTTGCCAAGAGTCTTGGTGAGCCAGGAAAGGACGCCCCTGCTGTCTCTTCAGAGTTATCTCCTCCACAGCTGGTTAATGGGCCTTTGAGTATTAACACAGGGCTCATCTCAGTTCCTTCAACAAAAGGCGCATGCTTCCTGAGCAACAGCTCTGCCTCCTCTCACCGAGTCAAGAACACAGTTGCACTTTCTGTCATGTGCTTTATGACCATCAGTGCTCACACTCAAAGTGGCCCTCATGATGGCACAACCCCTCCCGCAGCTGCCACAATATTTTGCTCACTTGACAAAGAGACTTCCTAAAGAGCCTTTAACTGTCGATTCCACTGTCTCGTCCCACCCTCTCTAGACCTCACTCCCACCAGCTCTGGGTCACTGCACTCCTGCAACATATCTTGTCAAGCACACCACAGATCTCTCTGCCACAAATGCAAAAGTCAATATCTTCCCCCAACCCTGGCATGCCCCAGTGTCTAGAGGCATGCAGAGGGAGTTTGGTAACATTTGCAGATTGAGTGTATCTGGGGCAACTGGACCATGATTACTTAAGGAGCTGTCACTGTGCCCAGCCTAGGGCCAGATGCTAGGAACACAGGTAAACCAAGCACAGCTCCTGGCTTCTAACATTATAGGCTGGGACAGTAGGAGGGGGGCAAGATATGGGAACAAAAGAACAATAGCTACATGTGAGGAACACACAGTCATCAAGACATGAAAAGCAGAAATAGCACAGGGGCGGACATCTAATGTTACTTGAAAGAGCAGAGAAGGTGCTCTCTGAGTCAGGTCTCCACAGGCTATTAAATCTGTGAAGCACTCGTTGAAGGTTGGTGTGTGCAAAGGCACCGAGGCTCCAAGAAGTGGTGCCACTATCAGGAAGTGGCTTATTCCTGTTCTGGAGACTAAAGAAATCCAGCATCCTTGGAGAATAAAGGATACTCAAGGGCAATAAGAAGATGGTATTATAGAAGCGAGGGGCTAGTCAGGACATCTCAGATGCTGTGGTGCAACACTTGAATGTGGCCTTTGAAGCATAGAAGACTCCCTCCTGAAAAGTTATTAATTAGCTAGATTCAACTAAGGACACTCACATTCCCATGCATCCCCTGGAGACCATGAAGGTGAGTTAGAGACAGAAACTGCTGATGTGTCTGAGTTGGAAAACCTGCCAGGTGACTACTGCAGGAATCAAGGTAAGGGCCTGCAATGGTGCAGGTAGAGAAAGAGTAGATTCAAGAGTGGTCAGAAAGAACTGGCATTCTATCAACCATGGTGGGGAGCGGGGAGGAAAGGAAGAGGGAGGGAGGGAAGGATCAAGGGAGGGAGGGTGGGAGGAAAAAGAAGGGATGAGAAGGGAGAGATGGGGAGGGGAGGGGAGGGGAGGGGAGCGGAGGAGGGGAGGGGAGGGGAGCGGAGGGGGGGAGGGGAGGGGAGGGGAGGGGAGGGGAGGGGAGCGGAGGGGAGGGGAGGGGAGGGGAGGGGAGCAGAGGGAATGGAGAGATCCATCACTTTGCAATAGTAATGTCACTAACCAGCATGGAATGGGATGGATTTGGAGATAGAATGGTACATTCAGACCCAGTATTAGGAATAGCCCCAAGTCAAGCATGGTCTGGCCCCCATCCTCAAGTCTAGTGTTTCATCTGCTCCTTGGAACTTCCTGGCCTCCAGCATTGTGAGAAGGCTATTTAAAATCAGTTGTGTGTGGCATATTGTACCTCTAGTTAGCTCTGTTCTCCTACCTTGTAGGGAAGTCCTCTGAGTTAGGAAACACCATAATGAAAGCAACGTAGGGAGGAAAGGGATTATGAACATCACTGTTCATAATCAGGAGCTCAAACATGGGAGGAACATGGAGACAGGAGCTGGTACAGAAGGCATGGAGGAGTGCTTCTACTGGCTTGGCCATCATGGCTGGCTTAGTCTACTTTTTCATAGATCCAGAACCACCAGCCCAGGCATGGTACTACCTACAGTGGGTTGGGCTCTCCCCCATCAGTCATTAAGAAATCTCTACAGCCATATCTTATAGAGACATTTTCTCAATTGGGATTCCCTCCTTCCAGATGTCATTAACAAGATGACATACAACTAGCCTGCACATTCACCTAACACTGGATTTTCCTCTCTGGAAGGTAGAGGATGTGTACGTTAAGAGGCAAACTCTATGTCCTTATCATGTTTGTGTGCATGTGTGTGAATGTGATACAGAGACAATGGCTATGTCTGTGTGTATAAGCACAGGTCAATGAGAGAGATACAGAGAGATAGAAACACAGAGAGAGACAGAGACACACACACAGAGAGAGAGAGAGAGAGAGAGAGAGAGAGAGAGAGAGAGAGAGCCAAAGAGACATGTAGAGATGCACAGTGTAAGAGAGAGGCTGAGAAAGAGGAAGAGGTCCAGTCCAGCAGTGATGAGTGCTACACCCCTTCCAAGGAGGAATCTGAGTCACAGCCTTGCTGGGCACAGTGGGTGACGTGTGAATTTTCAAGTGAGGAGGCAGCTGGCTTCCTGGAATCCTCTGTATTGAAGTTTCACTTCAAAGATTAAGTTAATTTGTCTGTCATGGTTAATCCTAGGACTTGGAAGACTGAGGTAGAAGAATTAAACTGATGCTCTGATGCTAATTATATGGGCAAGATTTAAATATTTTATTTATTTATTTATTTATTTATTTATTTATTTATTTATTTATTTATTTCTGAATGTATATAGCTATGTATGTGTGTAGATGTTTGTAGTGATTTAGATGACAATGGTCCCCATGAATGCTTGTTTCCCAGCTGGTAGACTGTTTGCAGAAGGATTGGAAGACAGAGCATTGCTGAAGGAGCTGTGTCACTCAGGGTGGGCTCTGAGGTGTCACAAGTTCATTCAAGGCCCAGTCTCACTTTCTACACTTCCTGCTTGAGGATCAAATGTTACCTCTTACCTGCTACTCTAGCACCTGGTAGCCCCCCTTCTGTCTACTGTCAGCCTCCCCACGGTTACAGTCATGGACTCACCCTCTGAAACTATTAGCAAGACTCCCTGTGAAATGTTTTCTTTCTTACATTGCCTTGGTCATGGTATCTCTTCACAGCAACAGGGCAGTAACCAAGACAAAGTGAAGGTCAGATGACAACTTATGGGAGTCAGTTCTCTCTTTACCACATAGAAAACCACACCTTTAGATACAACAATCTCCAAAGCAGTTTTCCACATGACAAAAATCAGGTCACCAGTTCCCCTAGTGACCAACTCATAAAAATCACATCTCTGAAATGCCCATCGGATGACTTTAAGTCTCCTATCTAGAATCCAATTGCGCGGGACCTGAGACTGCATTAGTTAGGGAAGCAGAAACTGGCCTGAGTAGGGCCACAGGCCTCACCCGGCCAGATCAGCGCCAGGGTAGCGGGAGCGCAGGGTTGCCTGACACCCGCCAGCTACCCACGACCCCCGCCGCAGGATTTTGGGACTGCTGGTGAGTGGAACACAGCTTCTGCTCCAGTCCAATCACGCGGGACCTGAGACTGCTCTGGTTGGGGAGAGAGAAATCCGGCCTACATAGGGCCACAACCCTCTTCCGGTCAGAAAAGCACCTGAGCAGCTGGGGCACAGGGTCGGCTGACACTCGCCAACTGCCCACAACACCCGCCACAGGATCTTAAGACTTCTGGTGAGTGGAGCACAGCTTCTGCTCCAATCCAATTGCGCGGGACCTGAGACTGCATTAGTTAGGGAAGCAGAAACTGGCCTGAGTAGGGCCACAGGCCTCACCCGGCCGGATCAGCACCAGGGTAGCGGGAGCGCAGGGTTGCCTGACACCCGCCAGCTACCCACGACCCCCTCTGCAGGATTTTGGGACTGCTGGTGAGTGGAACACAGCTTCTGCTCCAGTCCAATCACGCGGGACCTGAGACTGCTCGGGTTGGGGAGAGAGAAATCCGGCCTACATAGGACCACAACCCTCTTCCGGTCAGAAAAGCACCTGAGCAGCTGGGGCGCAGGGTCTGCTGACACTCACCAACCGCCCACAACACCCGCCACAGGATCTTAAGACTTCTGGTGAGTGGAGCACAGCTTCTGCTCCAATCCAATTGCGCGGGACCTGAGACTGCATTAGTTAGGGAAGCAGAAACCGGCCTGAGTAGGACCACAGGCCTCATCCGGCTGGATCAGCGCCAGGGTAGCAGGAGCGCAGGGTTGCCTGACACCCGCCAGCTACCCACGACCCCCGCCGCAGGATTTTGGGACTGCTGGTGAGTGGAACACAGCTTCTGCTCCAATCCAATTGCGCGGGACCTGAGACTGCATTAGTTAGGGAAGCAGAAACTGGCCTGAGTAGGGCCACAGGCCTCACCCAGCCGGATCAGCGCCAGGGTAGCGGGAGCGCAGGGTTGCCTGACACCCGCCAGTTACCCACGACCCCCGCGGCAGGATTTTGGGACTGCTGGTGAGTGGAACACAGCTTCTGCTCCAGTCCAATCACGCGGGACCTGAGACTGCTCTGGTTGGGGAAAGAGAAATCCGGCCTACATAGGGCCACAACCCTCTTCCGGTCAGAAAAGCACCCGGGCAGCTGGGGCGCAGGGTCGGCTGACACTCACCAGCTACCCACAACACCCACCACAGGATCTTAAGACTTCTGGAGAGTGGAACACAGCTTCTGCTCCAATCCAATTGCACGAGGGACTAGAGACTGCATTAGTTAGGGAAGCAGAAAAACGGCCTGAGTAGGACCACAGGCCTCTTCCGGCTGGACCAGCACCGGGGTACCGTCAGCTACCCACGACCCCCGCCGCAGGATTTAGAGACTGCTGGTGAGTGGAACACAGCTTCTGCTCCAATCTTTAAATAGTGACAACGATAACAACTAACCCCAGAGATTACCAGATGGCGAAAGGTAAACGTAATAATCTTACTAACAGAAACCAAGACCACTCACCATCATCAGAATCCAGCACCCCCACTTCACCCAGTCCAGGGCACCCCAACACACCGGAAAAGCTAGACACGGATTTAAAAGCATATCTCCTGATGATGATAGAGGACTTCAAGAAGGACGTTAATAACACACTTAAAGAAATGCAGGAGAACACTGCTAAAAAGGAAGAAGACAATAAAGAGGAAGCACAAAAATCCCTTAAAGAATTGCAGGAGAACACTGCTAAAGAGTTACAAATCCTTAAAGAAAAACATGATAACATAATCAAACAGGTAGAAGTCCTTACAGAAAAACAGGAAAACACATCCAAACAGATGATGGAAATGAACAAAACCATACTAGACCTAAAAAGGGAAGTAGACACAATAAAGAAAACCCAAAATGAGGCAACACTGGAGATAGAAACCCTAGGAAAGAAATCTGGAACCATAGATACGAGCATCAGCAACAGAATACAAGAGATGGAAGAGAGAATCTCAGGTGCAGAAGATTCCATAGAGAACATCGGCACAACAATCAAGGAAAATGGAAAATGCAAAAAGATCCTAACTCAAAACATCCAAGAAATACAGGACATAATGAGAAGACCAAACCTACGGATAATAGGAGTGGATGAGAATGAAGATTTTCAACTCAAAGGACCAGCAAACATCTTCAACAAAATTATAGAAGAAAACTTCCCAAATCTAAAGAAAGAGATGCCCATGAACATACAAGAAGCCTACAGAACTCCAAATAGACTGGATCAGAAAAGAAATACCTCCCAACACATAATAATCAGAGCAACAAATGCTCTAAATAAAGATAGAATACTAAAAGCAGTAAGAGAAAAAGGCCAAGTAACATATAAAGGCAAGCCTATCAGAATTACACCAGACTTTTCACCAGAGACTATGAAAGCCAGAAGATCCTGGACAGATGTTATACAGACACTAAAAGAACACAAATTCCAGCCCAGGCTACTATACCCAGCCAAACTCTCAATTAACATAGATGGAGAAACCAAAGTATTCCACGACAAAACCAAATTCACACATTATCTCTCCACGAATCCAGCCCTTCAAAGGATAATAACAGAAAAAAACCATTACAAGGACAGGAACCACGCCCTAGAAACAACAAGAAGGTAATCCCTCAACAAACCTAAAAGAAGACAGCCACAAGAACAAAATGCCAACTTTAACATCAAAAATAACAGGAAACACCAATTTCTTTTCCTTAATATCTCTTAATATCAATGGACTCAACTCCCCGATAAAAAGACATAGACTAACAAACTGGCTACACAAACAAGACTCAACATTTTGCTGCTTACAGGAAACTCATCTCAGAGAAAAGGATAGACACTACCTCAGAATGAAAGGCTGGAAAACAATTCTCCAAGCAAATGGCATGAAGAAACAAGCTGGAGTAGCCATTCTAATATCTGATAAGATTGACTTCCAACCCAAAGTCATTAAAAAAGACAGGGAGGGACACTTCATACTCATCAAAGGTAAAATCCTCCAAGAGGAACTATCAATCCTGAATATCTATGCTCCAAATACAAAGGCAGCCACATTCATTAAAGAAACTTTAGTAAATCTCAAAGCACACATTGCACCTCATACAATAATAGTGGGAGACTTCAACACACCACTTTCAACAATGGACAGATCATGGAAACAGAAACTAAACAGGGACACAGTGAAACTAAGAGAAATTATGAATCAAATGGATCTGGCAGATATCTACAGAACATTCTATCCTAAAACAAAAGGATATACCTTCTTCTCAGCACCTCATGGTACCTTCTCCAAAATTGACCACATAATTGGTCACAAAACAGGCCTCAACAGATATAAAAATATTGAAATTGTCCCATGCATCCTATCAGATCACCATGGACTAAGGCTGATCTTCAATAACAAAATAAATAATAGAAAGCCAACCTTCACGTGGAAACTGAACAACACTCTTCTCAATGATACCTTGGTCAAGGAAGGAATAAAGAAAGAAATTAAGGACTTTTTAGAGTTCAATGAAAATGAAGCCACAACATACCCAAACTTATGGGACGCAATGAAAGCATTTTTAAGAGGAAAACTCATAGCTCTGAGTGCCTCCAAAAGGAAACTAGAGAGAGCACACATTAGCAGCTTGACAACACACCTAAAAGCACTAGAACAAAAGGAAGCAAATTCACCCAAGAGGAGTAGACGGCAGGAAATAATCAAACTCAGGGGTGAAATCAACCAAGTGGAAACAAGAAAAACTATTCAAAGAATCAACCAATCAAGGAGCTGGTTCTTTGAGAAGATCAACAAGATAGATAAACCCTTAGCCAGACTCACTAGAGGGCACAGGGAAAGCATCCTAATTAACAAAATCAGAAATGAAAAAGGAGACATAACAACAGATCCTGAAGACATCCAAAACACCATCAGATCCTTCTACCAAAGGCTATACTCAACAAAACTGGAGAACCTGGATGAAATGGAGAAGTTCCTAGACAGATACCAGGTACCAAAGTTGAATCAAGATCAGGTTAATGATCTAAACAGCCCTATATCCCCCAAAGAAATTGAAGCAGTCATTAATAGTCTCCCAACTAAAAAAAGCCCAGGACCAGATGGGTTTACTGCAGAGTTCTATCAGACCTTCAAAGAAGATCTAATCCCAGTTCTTCACAAACTATTCCACAAAATAGAAACAGAAGGTACTCTACCCAACTCATTCTATGAAGCCACAATTACTCTGATACCTAAACCACAAAAAGACCCAACAAAGATAGAAAACTTCAGACCAATATCCCTTATGAATATTGATGCAAAAATCCTCAATAAAGTTCTTGCTAACCGAATCCAAGAACACATCAAAACAATCATCCATCCTGACCAAGTAGGTTTCATCCCAGGGATGCAGGGATGGTTCAATATACGGAAATCCATCAACGTAATCCAGTATATAAACAAACTCAAAGACAAAAACCACATGGTCATCTTGTTAGATGCGGAAAAAGCATTTGACAAGATCCAACACCCATTCATGATAAAAGTCTTGGAAAGATCAGGAATTCAAGGCCCATACCTAAACATGATAAAAGCAATCTACAGCAAACCAGTAGCCAACATCAAAGTAAATGGTGAGAAGCTTGAAGCAATCCCTCTAAAATCAGGGACTAGACAAGGCTGTCCACTTTCTCCATACCTATTCAACATTGTACTTGAAGTCCTAGCCAGAGCAATTCGACAACAAAAGGAGATCAAAGGGATACAAATTGGAAAAGATGAAGTCAAAATATCACTTTTTGCAGATGATATGATAGTATATATAAGTGACCCTAAAAATTCCACCAGAGAACTCCTAAGCCTGATAAACAGCTTCGGTGAAGTAGCTGGATATAAAATTAACTCAAACAAATCAATGGCCTTTCTCTACACAAAGAATAAACAGGCTGAGAAAGAAATTAGGGAAACAACACCCTTCTCAATAGTCACAAATAATATAAAATATCTTGGCGTGACTCTAACTAAGGAAGTGAAAGATCTGTATAATAAAAACTTCAAGTCTCTGAAGAAAGAAATTATAGAAGATCTCAGAAGATGGAAAGATCTCCCATGCTCATGGATTGGCAGGATCAACATTGTAAAAATGGCTATCTTGCCAAAAGCAATCTACAGATTCAATGCAATCCCCATCAAAATTCCAAATCAATTCTTCAACGAATTAGAAAGTGCAATCTGCAAATTCATCTGGAATAACAAAAAACCTAGGATAGCAAAAACTCTTCTCAAGGATAAAAGAACCTCTGGTGGAATCACCATGCCGGACCTAAAGCTCTACTACAGAGCAATTGTGATAAAAACTGCATGGTACTGGTATAGTGACAGACAAATAGACCAATGGAATAGAATTGAAGACCCAGAAATGAACCCACACACCTATGGTCACTTGATCTTCGACAAGGGAGCTAAAAACATCCAGTGGAAGAAAGACAGCATTTTCAACAAATGGTGCTGGCACAACTGGTTGTTAACATGTAGAAGAATGCGAATCGATCCATTCCTATCTCCTTGTACTAAGGTCAAGTCTAAGTGGATCAAGGAACTTCACATAAAACCAGAGACACTGAAACTTATAGAGGAGAAAGTGGGGAAAAGCCTTGAAGATATGGGCACAGGGGAAAAATTCCTGAATAGAACAGTAATGGCTTGTGCTGTAAGATCGAGAATTGACAAGTGGGACCTCATGAAACTACAAAGCTTCTGCAAGGCTAAAGACACCATCAATAAGACAAAAAAACCACCAACAGATTGGGAAAGGATCTTCACCTATCCTAAATCAGATAAGGGACTAATATCCAATATATATAAAGAACTCAAGAAGGTGGACTCCAGAAAGTCAAATAACCCCATTAAAAAATGGGGCTCAGAACTGAACAAAGAATTCTCACCTGAGGAATACCGAATGGCAGAGAAGCACCTGAAAAAATGTTCAACATCCTTAATCATCAGGGAAATGCAAATCAAAACAACCCTGAGATTCCACCTCACACCAGTCAGAATGGCTAAGATCAAAAATTCAGGTGACAGCAGATGCTGGCGAGGATGTGGAGAAAGAGGAACACTCCTCCATTGTTGGTGGGATTGCAAGCTTGTACAACCACTCTGGAAATCAGTCTGGCGGTTCCTCAGAAAATTGGACATAGTACTACCGGAGGATCCAGCAATACCTCTCCTGGGCATATATCCAGAAGATGTCCCAACCGGTAAAAAGGACACATGCTCCACTATGTTCATAGCAGCCCTATTTATAATAGCCAGAAGCTGGAAAGAACCCAGATGTCCCTCAACAGAGGAATGGATACAGAAATTATGGTACATTTACACAATGGAGTACTACTCAGCTATTAAAAAGAATGAATTTATGAAATTCCTAGCCAAATGGATGGACCTGGAGGGCATCATCTTGAGTGAAGTAACACAATCACAAAAGAACTCACACAATATGTATTCATTGATAAGTGGATATTAGCCCAAAACTTAGGATACCCAAGATATAGGATACAATTTGCTAAACGCATGAAACTCAAGAAGAATGAAGACCAAAGTGTGGACACTGTGCACCTTCTTAGAATTGGGAACAAAACACCCAGGGAAGGAGCTACAGAGACAAAGTTCGTAGCTGTGATGAAAGGATGGACCATTTAGAGACTGCTGTATCCAGGGATCCGTCCCATAATCAGCTTCTAAACGCTGACACCATTGCATACACTAGCAAGATCTTGCTGAAAGGACCCAAATATAGCTGTCTCTTGTGAGACGATGCCGGGGCCTAGCAAACACAGGAGTGGATGTTCACAGTCAGCTATTGGATGTATCACAGGGCTCCCAATGGAGAAGCTAGAGAAAGTACCCAAGGAGCTAAAGGGATCTGCAACCCTATTGTTGGAACAACATGATGTACTAACCGGAACCCTGGAGCTCTTGTCTCTAGCTGCATATGTATCGAAAGATGGCCTAGTCGGCCATCAATGGAAAGAGAGGCCCATTGGACTTGCAAACTTTATATGCCCCAATATAGGGGAATGCCAGGGCCAAAAGAATGGGAATGGGTGGGTAGGGAAGTGGGGGGCGCTATGGGGGACTTTTGGGATAGTATTGGAAATGTAATTGAGGAAATTATGTAATAAAAATATAAAAAAAAAAAGTCTCCTATCTATTGAGGGATTATGTCTTCTGTTTCCTCTTCATTTTACTCCCTTCTCTCGTGGCCTCCAAACCTCCCTGCCCACCCATCTGCTTATGAGTCAGAAAGGGAAGAAAGCAAAGGCAGGGGAGGCTGAGGCCAGGGAAGACAAGTCAATCATATCATCACTGGCAGCTGTAAGGGTGACCATCAAACCAGCAAGAACCATAGGTAAGAATGCGTGGGCTGTTCCATGCCACCACATCAGGACCACAGGCCATTTCACTGAGGTTAGGGGCATCATAGAGGGCTTCAGCCACAGAGGAGAGAGCTAATGTAACAGCTGCAGGTGACTAACACATGCCCTGTATGCTCCCCAGTGGTTCTGCACACAGTTAACTTTGAGCTCCTTCAGCTGCACAGCCCTGAATTCCAAACTCTGGAACCCACCACAAACCCTATCAGTAATGTCTAACTCTGAGGAGCCCTGGTTTCTTTCATGTCTCCCAACTGGCAGTTTCTCCCCAGAACACGTCCTCTAGTATGGTACCTTTTAGCCCAGATATATGGGGTAGAAGGGTCTCTCATACATACAGTTTTTCTCTTAGTGGAGTCAGGAACATGCTCTTGGGCACACAGCCATGGCAGAAGGGTGTGCCTAGTTTATCCAGGGGCCCCATGCCAACCCATTTCTCCTTGGGCCAATGGGAGTTAGGTCCACATCAATCTCAGCCTGGCCTGAACCAAGGATAAGTTGGAATCCTTGGGGAGTCACATCCTCAGATAAGGCTCGGATACCTCCAGTCTATAGGTGAAATCTTTAGAAAGCAGAAATCCCAAAGCAGAACCTCCCACAGCATAGACATCCCCAAAGAATGCTTCCTTCTTCCTACATAAACACAAAAACCCGGATGGGCCAAGCTTATCTTGTATGTAGTCTGTCCCCAGCCTTAGTCCTTCTCTCTCTTCTCCTCCATCCTTTCCTGGACACCCAAGAATCCAGTGAAACAGTTATCACTACATTGCCCAATGATCCCTTCCAGGCTCACAGTGACTTCAGCAGTGGGTCAAGTCCTTGCCAGATTGCAGAGGACAAAGCTTTAGCACACAGTATTTCCCTTACTGGTCCAGGTCAAACAATGGGCAAGTGGAGAGTCACATGTAACCACTTTGTTAGCAAAAGCTAATTTGGTGGAGCCCCAAGTCACCTTCTCCCTGCATCCTCAAACCACTGCTCCCACTGACCACAGGACAATGTTTATGAACTATGGCACCATAGTTTATACTGGGCCTGCCAACTACAAAGAATCCTTTGGCTCAAAACAGTACATTGTGTCTGCATACACATTCATTACAATCATTAATGGAAAGGGCTAGCAATGAAAGGCTAGCCCCTGATCCTTCTCATGAGGGATCCCATTCCATCATCAACTGTTTCCTGCAGGGGACTAAGAGCAGCAGCATCCAGATCCCGTGAGGAACACAGGCAGAGGAGCTTGACAGGATCTAGAAAGAGCCACAGTGGGGACCTGAGTCACACTTCTGGACCTTGGGCACCACTAAAATTTTGCTGCTCCTGCAGCCTGCACAAAGGCAATACAGGAGACTGTGGCTGGCAGAACTGGCTGGACAAAGGGAAGGGCATTCTAGGTGGTATCCTCAGGTGAGAGGACCAGCCAATGATCCCAAGAGAGGAAGTTTCAGCTTCTACAAATGAAGGACACCGGAGAGAACCATTGGAGATACCAGGCCAACAAGTGGGCAAGGATAACCTCAATTGTTCCTCTCCTTCATCCCAACAAACTGATGAATAGAACAGAGACTAAGGTGACCAAAAGGTTGCCCAGAGTCCTGATTAGGGAGATATGACAGTATCACTTTTTGTGAAGAGAGAGACTCTAACGCCCTATACTATGTTTCAAATGTAATTAGAACCTATGATCTGTGATATCTCCCAATGGCCGAGTAGTTGCCTAGCATTTGTGAGGCTCTGGATTTATTCCTTTATTCCTTAATTAATTCCAAAATTAAGAAACAAACACACACACATGCACACATATGCACACACCATTTCAATGTACTATAATGGAACCTTTGAATGAGAGGGGCGCCATATGCACTAAGGACATTAAGTCATGTCAAGAGTGGATGACTTAGACTATTTGTCTGGTTGGCTTCCTCCTGTATTCCTTCTTTGCTGTGTGTGAGCTCCCACAGCCTAGAATTCAGGCTGGCATTCAGAAGGCACGCGTTGAACACTTACGTGGTGAGCATATAGATTAGTAGTCTTGTGTGTTTAAATTGGTAGTCTTGTGTTTAGAAGCTATTATCACAAGTCAAGTGCGATGAAGGACACCAGAAGGACATTCAGCCATTTTCATCTCCCTATACGGGCCCCTGACATCAGTTCTCCATGGCTGCTCAGCCTTCCTGATGGTTGTGACACAAGATTCTAGGTGCTTCAGAGTTCCAGGGTCTGTGGACATTTCCAAGAAACCTTGCCCTGAGGATGGCACACATTGCCCTGGAAATCTGGCATGGAAACCTTAGCACCTAAAGCAGAGAGAAGCTCTGGGCCACGAAACCATGAGGCAGCAGTGGAGGAGCCACCATACTGCTCCCCATTGATTGCCACAAATGAAGTTCTTTGTAGAAAAGAACAAACTGCGCCACAGTGAGACCAGCCAAGGCCAGCCTAGCACAGCACCCTGGTGTCTGGGGCATGCTAATTACAGTGCTGTCTGAGCCCATTTGATGGACTTCTCCCCACCACTGCTCCATAACCCACACACTAATGTGTCCCCACTGGATGGCTTCCAAGAAGACCAGAGATTTACCAATCAACTCTAATGCAGATGGGTGATAAAGGAAGAAAACTGTAACTTGGAGATTAAAAGCCATGATGTCAGCATTGAGAAGATCTCGATTCACTTAGCTTCCTTTGTAGCCCATGTCAAGGACTATTAGTCGAATTGCTTATTGTATTTAGGACTCCTGCTTACAACATAATCCCAGATGCTCCACCCTCTCTCTCCAGCGTGTGACAGGAATTCTGCATGCTGGCATGGCTCCCATCTGTGACGGATGTTACAAACACCAATCCTCTAAGGAGCCTCTGGGAACTGCATGGGGTGAGCAAATGTCTGAGTGAACCCAAGCACGATGGCTTTTCTGTAGCACAGAAACAGCCCCTGTGGCAGGCAGTTTGGTACTGAGAAAAGGCTGGGAAGTTTGTGTAACAGTTCTACTGAGGTGTAATGGACATAGTAAATTACATTTTTAACATATGAATGGCTACAATCAGGATAGAGAATATACTCATCACAAAGTTTTCTTCTGTCCCTGCTTTTCTCTTCTGTCCTACCTTGTCCCTAAATAAGCACTGATCTCCGATCTATTACTATGGATTTCTTAAATGTGCTATTCCATAGTTTTCTATAAGTGCAGAGTGTATACTCTTTGCCTATCTGCTTTAATGCTACCTAATTATTCTGTAAACTACCCCTGTTGCTCCTGTCCTCATAACTGACTACATTGTAACACTGAGTGGTGGCCCATCATAAAGGTATGTTCAGTTCATCTACCCACTCACTTGTCCCTGGACACTTGAGCTGCTACTGTGTGCATGCATCTCTGTGTGAATTATACTTGCATTCCTCCTGAATAAATACCTGGGAGCCGAATGACTCATGTGGCAGGTGTATGTTTAACTTTTCAAGAAATTGCCAAACTGCTCTCCAAAGTGGTGGTGTTGGTTTTCAAACCAACAGCACAATGTAAGATTGTCCCACAGCTGCTCGGTGTGTTGTGGACTTGGCGCGGCCATTATTTTTTATTATTTTTTTATTTTATTATTATTATTATTTCAGCAATTTGAGGAGCTATATAATAGCATTTCATTGTAGTGTTAATTTCATCCTAATAATGATGATGATGATGATGATGATGATAATGATAACATACATCTTTTCATGAGCTTCTTTGCTATCCATCTATCCTTCTGGGTACAGTATTTATTCAAATGTTCAAATGTATTTTTAATTATGCTGTTATTATTGAATTCTAAGAGTTATTAATATATCCCACATCCCCTATCATATATATGATCTGTAAATATTTTCCCTCAGTCTGGGGCTTTTTATACTCTTAGTACTATCTTTTAATGAGTTGAAGCTCCTAACTGTAGTGCAATCTAGTTTATGAACTTTAGTTTCCTTTCATGTATTGTGCTTTTAGTGTTTGGTCTGACAAATCTTTGCCTAGCAGCAGATCACAAGCACTGCCTTCCATTCTACCACAAGCACTGCCTTCTGTCCTATCACAAGCACTGCCTTCCGTCCTACCACAGCCTCTGCCTTCCATCCTATCACAAGCACTGCCTTCTGTCCTATCACAAGCACTGCCTTCCGTCCTACCACAGCCTCTGCCTTCCATCCTATTACAAGCACTGCCTTCTATCCTATCACAAGCATTGTCTTCCGTCCTATCACAGCCTCTGCCTTCCATCCTATTACAAGCACTGCCTTCTGTCCTATCACAAGCACTGCCTTCCATCCTATCACAGCCTCTGCCTTCTGTCCTATCACAAGCACTGCCTTCCATCCTATCACAGCCTCTGCCTTCCATCCTATCACAAGCACTGCCTTCCGTCCTACCACAGCCTCTGCCTTCTGTCCTACCACAAGCACCACCTTCTGTCTTCCCCCAGTCCTTTCACAGTCTTGAGTTTACACTGGTGAGTGCAAGGCTATTGAGGCATCTTTCCTTGCAGACAGACACTCAGTTGTTTCTGTACCATTTGCAGCAAGACTTCTTTCTTCCCAGGATTGCTTTGCAACTCTGTTGAAAATCAATCATCCCTGTAAGTGGGAGTTGATTTTGCACTGCTTATTCTGCTGTAGCCATTCTTATCTGTGCTTATACCATAGCAGTTTGATTATTGTAGGATTTCAGTGTTTCATAGTCATGTAATGGTAGGCCTCATTACTGTTTTTCAAAATGCTCTTGACTGTTCTATGTGTTTTAGACTTTTGTGTGAAGTTTAAAGTCAGCTTGTCAATTTCCACCCCTTAAAACATATGTTAGGGTTTCCTGGGATTGCATTAAATCGAGAAAATTCATTTGGGGTACAGCTGGCATCTAAACAGTAATGAGTCTTTGGATCCGTGAACACCGTGTGCCTCTCCATTTGGGCATCTTCAATTTCAGCTTTGTTTTATAGTTTTATATGTATACAGGGGTCCTGTTGATTTTTGTTGAACCTATTAGGAACCCATCAATAACCTACCAGAGTTCAAATTTTTACACAACTATAGATAGTATTCTTTATTTATTTTTATATACTGCCACACTTGACTTTTAAATACTAATTCCTACACTGCAATGTTATTAAATTCACTTGTTAATTCCAATAATTTTTGTAGATCACACTGAACTTCAATACATATGACCATATGTTCAGTAGATTAAACATCTTAGGTTTCCTTCCTAATTTTTTTGTATTTTATTTCTTTTTCTTACTTGATTTGCCTAAACATTCTGCAAAATGTTCATAGATGCAGCAAGAGTAGACCTACATTCAGGTTCCGATCCTGAAGGGAAGATATGCAGTATATCCCCACTATAGACGGTACTAGCTCTAGGTTGTCACAGATACTCTTTTCCTGATTGAAGAGTCTCCCTGTGCCCTATTCTCCTGAGACACTGGATATTTTCAAATGCTTTTTGCTACAACATAAACATGTACTTTTTTTTAAATCTGTCGGTATAATGATCCTAAAGATTTAGGGGGTGGTGCACAACAGGGTTTCTCTGTATAACTATGGCTGTCCTGGAACTCATTCTGTGGGCCACACTGAAATTGAACTCAGAGTTCCACCTACCTCCGGAATGCTGGGTTTAAAGACATGCACCACCACCACCAGGCAACATGATTTGATTTTTAATATCAAACCATCCTTGTGTCCCTGGACAAAGTCTGCTTTGTCCTGTTTAGAGATTATCACTAATCTTTTGTTGAAGATTTTGCATGTACATACTTACCAGCTTAGACTTTTTATAATATTTTAGTCCATTTCAGCATTGGGATAACATTAGCCTCACAAGAATCTTTTGGGGAAGTATTCTGGAAGAGAAGACTGATGTCAGTAAAACTAGTTTCTAAAACATATGGCAGAGGTCAACTGTGAACCCATCTGGTTCTGAGGTTTTCTTTCTAAGGTATTTTAAGCTCTGTGTCCAGTTTCTATAACAGCAATATAACTATTCATGCTTTCTATTTCCTATTTAGCATGTTTTCCCAACTTACAACCTTCCAAGGAATTTGCCAATTTCAGACTAGTTGTAAGGTCGGTTAGCATACTGGCTTTCATAATGTCCCTCTCTTAGGTCTCTAATGTCAATGACATCTGCACAGATGTCAACACTCTCCTTTCTTCTTGTAAAGCTTTCTGGCTTCTCTCGAGGTCATTGCTGTTGACAGGTGGGTGAGTGGGTGGATAGTTTTATTTCTTCTAATTCATTGGTCTAGAGAATTATCAATTCTATCATCACAAACAACAGCTTTAAGTTTCATTTTTTGTATTGCTTTTCTCTGTTCTGTTTTATTGTTTCCCATCCCGTTCTTTCTTATTTTGGATTTCATTTTATCTATTTTTCTAGCTTCTTGGGTGGGTGACAAGGGAACTGATTTGAGAACTTTCTGCTTTTCTAAGTGATAATGCATTGAAGCTACCTAACCAGCAGCTTTGTCTTCATGTCAGGTATCCTTAGTGTAGTTCAATAATGTAGCTATCTGATCTCAGCTTCCCCATCTAGAACTGGGGCCAAAAGAATTACTTAAGGACTATTAGGACAATTTAATGAGATTCACTTACAAACACTAAGCTCAATGCTGGTATGTATCAATTGCTCAATAAGTGTCTCATCCCATCCCTATGACCAACAATTACCCCATCTCTGAGTGGCATCCTCAGGGTATGAAATGAGCCACCCACAAACACAGAACAAAGAAGTTCATGAAGCCATAGAGAGCAACAGGTCTAACCGACTTATTTAGAGGGAAGTAAACTGAAGCATGGAGACCAACCTCCCAATAGACCTGCCTATTTGTGTGGGTTAGTTTTACAGGCACAAGCAGGAGACATGGGCTTGATGGGCATCCCAGAGCATCTCCAAATACCTCTCAGTCTTTGACTTTTCCAGGAACAAAGCCTCAGAGAACACAGATCTGTGAAGGCTACTGTAGAGAAAGTATGACCTTTGGTGTCAGGAGATCTGTTCTGCACGCTGATTCAGTGACCTCAGAGAAGTCACTAGACCTTGCTGAGGCCAACTTTCACTACTGACACAATGGATTGGGCAGTAAGAGCAAAGAGCTGATGCACACCTTCTGTGTGCTGGGCTGTGTCCTCTCTGCATGTCAAGTGCTCTCCCACAGGGCCAGCTCTTCCAAATCTCAGAGAAGGGTGTGGTGTGGATGCCCATAAGCCACCCAAGACAGAGTGATTCAGCACATCCCCCAACTTCACATTCACACAAAGACTGGTGAGATTTGAATTCAGATAGTCTACACCAGAACCCTGGGGCTCAACTACCATTCATTGTTACGAAGTACATTCTCCCAGGATCTGATGATAACTAACAAATTCACTCAATTGACCAAGCACTGAACTAGACCAGGAGATGTGAGGGTCCCCCAGAACAGCCAAAATGCTGGAGTTCACAGAAGAAGAAATAATATTCCTGGCAGCTGTACAGCACTGGGGCCATGCTCAGGGCTGCCCTAGTTCCAGGAGAGGTATTTATAGTGCAGAATGCAGCAAGCCTGTTCAGCTAAGCTGAGCCTGAAGCTGATTTGCACACAGAATTGGCCATTATCGGTTCATTTCCATACGGCAGCTCCAGGGGAGGAATAATTCAAGGAGAAGCCCCCACTACCCATCTCTAAGGAGCTTCTCGTCACAGCTGCTACATAAGATGCATGCTTAGAGATGTCAGAGCCTACAAAATCACTCCCTTATCCTAACAGGGTGGGAAATGAGGCCCACCCAGAAGAACAGCCATGCCCAAGGCACAGTGATTGGTTAGAATAGTGAGATCGGCTAGGTAGAGACTTTAGGAGTCCAGGGACTGCCCATCCTTTGCAAACCCTGGAGGAGAAAACCATCTATGAACACTCCAATAAGTAACATGCACACACAATGTGACAATGCAAAACAGTGAATGGAGGAATGAGGTGTGTGTGACCCCCACATGTGCTACAGATAATGATGTGTTCATTGCACAAATAAAGGACTAACTCAATGGCACCTAGACAGGAAGCAGAAAAGCTGCCTAAACCCTAACCCCACTCCTGCTCCTACATCAGGTGAGGTCCCTCATGGAGGCTACAGGCAGAGGCCTTCAAGTAGATAAAATAACTGCTCTGCTGTGCCAGTGACCATCAGGAGGACTTGGGCGCATCCCCCACCCCCCAGAGGGAACATCAGTTCTCTGTCCCAAAAAGCAACTCACATCACATCGAAAATGAAAGCTGTAGCCCATTAAGAGAGACCTGCTAAGACTGGCCTGCCTCACCTCTCATCCTGCCAAGCTGCCCATGCTACCAACCCTGTCATCTAAGCCACAGTTTCCATTTCCCAGGCTTGATCCCTAAAAGAAACGAAAGCAGAGACTGCCAGAGGGCTAGGAGAAATGGCATGAGCATTTTGAGTACTTCTCTGGCCCCACCAGGCTGGCAGAGCAACCCTGCGGCTATGGGACACACACTCGTTTATACATACATCAGCCATCAGCAACTGACAGCTCTCTGTTCAAAAAAAAAAGTCGTCACAGCACTCAACCCAAGTGTGCCAGGCACAGTGCTACACATGGCATTGATCCCATTTAACCCACTGACCTGTGGGGCTGGGCCCTGTGCGAGAGTGTGGGGGAAGCTGAGGCAGGGCTCCATGATATAGCCTGGCTTGTGGCAGGGTTCCTGGGTACCGTAATAAGAACTGAAGCTCAAGGAAGCTCCAAGTAGACCCCAGGCCCCAGCCTTATCCTACAGGTCTGCAGGCACATGATGGCCCCCTACCTCCTGGCCTCACAAGAGCCTAGCTAATGGGGAAGCATACAAAGAATTTCATCTTGAGCTGCCCTTGATCCCTCCAGTTATCTATGCCAGCTTAGAAGGAAGGAGGCAAATTTATTGATCTTTCTTGGTGAGTCTTAGCAAGATTCATAGGTCGCCACAGAGTACATTCATCTCTGCCTCTGAATTTAATTACCACAGGCACCAGAAATGTGTGGGTGCACACTGGTGCATATGTATATTTGTGTATGAGTGTGGACATGCACATAATTACATATGTTCCTACGTATGTGAAAACATATGTGTGTACATGTGTGTATATATTGATGTATTACGTATGTATGTATGTATGTATGTATGTATGTATGTGTATAAACATATTTGGTGATTATGGCCCAGTGACCTGGTGTTAGACACACAAAGGACTATAGACCTAGAGGAAAGACAACCTGTTTGGTAGGAAACAGGAGGTACAAAAGGCTTCTAAACAAGGAGTCTTAATGACAAGATGGCTATCAGACAGTAAGGTACTTGATGAGGGCAAAGCAGGGGCTCGCAGGCAAGTCCTTGAGAATGGAAATCTCAGCTAGTGTGCCCTACATCTATCCCCTGTGAAATGCTGATTCCTGCTCCAAGAAAGAAAAAAAGAAAGACTCCCACCCCAGACTCAGTAGCCTTTCACTCACAACCATGAGGGAGAAGCTGAGCTAACACCTGAAGAGGGAAGAAGCCATGCACTTCTCTATCACTCTAAGTCTGCTGTGGAGGGTTGTAGCTGGGGATTTTTCATGCTGCCAGCATCCTTGAAATGGCACCTCTATGAGATCGAAACTCTTGCCACATGGTCCTGACTCTAGGACCAGTTCTTCCACTCATCCCTCCAACACTGAAGTCTTGGCAACTACCCAGAGTTAGCTTGAGTGCTTCTACCCCATCTGGGATGATATCTGTCAGGCTTCCCCATATTAAATCTTCCCCTCTGGGTGATGGAATAGAAGTTGTTCCCCTTGCCTTGGAGCACAGGAGTGACGAGAAAAGAGGTTGGGAAGGGTAAAGAACACATGGGATATACGAAAAGACAAGAACTTCTGAAGGAAGAGCCATTGGAAGGGCAATGAGTTTAAGGAAGATGACCTGGAAAGTTTTGAGGAATGTGTGGATGCTATCTATATAAGAAGTATAGCATGTAAATCCACAGTGCACACACATGTACACCAACATGGGACACCTCCACATCAGGTGGCTATCCATGAGGCTCTAGAGACACAGTCTCAACTAGCTAAGAAAACACATTAGGCAGT
Organism: Mus caroli; assembly: GCF_978045245.1. NCBI lineage: Eukaryota > Metazoa > Chordata > Mammalia > Rodentia > Muridae > Mus > Mus caroli. The sequence continues at coordinate 27,913,853 of NW_028227267.1, read as the reverse complement.
AGGCTGGAGCACCCAGCGTGTCTATGGATGGATGGATGGATGGATGGATGGATGGATGGATGGATGGACAGATGGGTGTGGCCCACCATATAATGGAATGTATTCAGTCTTTAAAAGGAGAGGCTGACACATGTTACAACAAGGCTGAGGCTTCAAAATTATGCTAAGTGAAAGAAGCCAATGACAAAAGATACTGAAGAGGGTGTGGAGAGGTCACTCCTGTGTGTCCTATCCTGAGGGACCATGTCACTGGCATGAGGTTCCAAAGGAGAGGATGATTCTGCATCCTTCTGGACCTCTTCTCATCCTTGTCATGAGACCTCCATGTACCAATGAGGGATATGCACCATGTAGGTCCCAGGCAGGCAGAGAAACCCACTTCAGTCACTCAGAAGAGAGACTATAACACAGACACAACACAGGTGTCAGCACAGGAGCCTAAAATGGTCAAATGCATAGAAATGAAGAGAGTGGGAGTCACCAGAGCCTGTACTGAGTATCAGTTGGAGAAAATGAGACAGTTCTAGAGATGGGTGTAAGTGATGTTATCCAACAACCTGAGTGTGCTCATTGCCACGGCTCTGTGTACCTAAAGACAGCTGGCATGCATATTTGTGTGACCTGCTCATTTTTCAATAACAAAAAGGTTGACTTTCCAAGAGCATACTGAACCTGATCTAGATGATAAGAATCTATGGTGACACTGGCAATGTCAGAGAACCATGTGACCCTCCTAACAAAATCCCACAAGTTTCCACAGTAAGAATGAGCCTCCTAAATCCTAAGCCCCAGCCTGTTGGCTCCCCACTGTGACTGTCCCTTTGTAAATTATCATATCATAGAACTCTTAAGAGTTACAAAAATGTGGGGTGACTAGAAGCAGAGACTGTAAGGAGAGGGCATGACAGTCAGAAAATGCCACCCCAGCAAACTCCAACCTCTCCTGTCTCAGATACTCTTGAGATGCTTGCCTGCCCATCCCCTGCCTCCCTCTGCATGCCAGGGCACAGTGCCCAGAACACACCCACCTGTAGCTCCTGTTAGGGGGTGGGGGCAGTTAGGAGAATGAGAATACGGGTTTGCAGTTTAAATCCTCACTAGCAGCTGGAGCCGAGAGGCAGGCGCTGCTGGCAGAGGCCTACCTTGCTGAGTGGCTGTGAGACTGAGCTGCAGATCTGGCTGGGTTTGGCACAGAGCAACTACACAGTGAATGTTTTCATCTTCTTCTGCAGGACACATCACCTGTTTACGAACCATCAGTGAAGCCTTTGGGAAGCCTCCCGGTATCGGGAGGCACAGCTCATGCCTTCAGTCACCCAAAGACATTTCCCTGTGCTGGGCCCAGAGCTAAGCACCTTTCCTGCCACAGCCAATAGATGCAGCCTGTTCCAGCTCAAACCGGCTCTGGCTATCCTTGAGAGTGCCTTGATTCTATTCCCCAAATTAATGTGAGTGTCCAGATCCTGAGCCCAGGCTGTGCAGCTCAGTCTAGAGCTGTGTGCTTATATCAGCCTTTCCTCAGCCCTGGGCCACAATGTATGAGACCTCAGTACGTCTCCTCTGGAACCTCATGTCAGTGTGCCTCCCCATACTACAGAGATGAGGTCCCTCAGGGTAGGACACACAGGGATTCTCTCTCCTCACCACCTGCTTCCTACACACAATGCTACAAGTGACTCTATCCGAAACCTGCTCCTCCCCCAAGCTACTGTAGACCACAGAGGACCCTTGATTCATCTCATCTGGTTCTCTAACTCTGCATGCTGGGTTTGCTGTTCTGCCTGATGACAGTTCTCTTCAACAGCATGGCACCCCAAAAGTCAGCATCCTCTGAGGCCCTGAGAAAAACAAGAACCAGAACAGGTCCCGCTCTCCTCCTGCTGCCTTATTTAGGGAACTGGCATCTCACCACCTTCGTCTAGTCTTAGAATGTGAAAAGCATTCCTGCGATCCAGCATCTCGGCTTTCTAGTAACTAATCCCCAGAGACATACGCGCACAGAGATGTCTGCGCAGGGTGTACCATGGTACTGTGCCACAGCCAGGCACAAGAGGATGCTGAACTGACCAAGTAGACAAACAAAGACCACACCTGGTGGAAGGCTGTATAGCAAGTATGGAGCAGGGAAGAGAAACAAGCCAGGGACGAGGAGCCAGAGCCCAGAAGTCCACGTAAGAAAGGTCTCAAAAGTGAACAGGTAGAATGGAGACATCATGTCTCAGGAGTTAAGTGCACTTCTGGCTCTTCCAGAGGACTGGTGTGTAGTTCCCAGCCCTCCAGGGGAACTAGCACCCTCCTCTGACCTCTGGAGCCTGCACACACACACACACACACACACACACACACACACAGAGAGAAAAAGAAAGAGACAGAGACAGACACACACACACACGCACATACAAATACATCGGTTTTTTTTACAATATAGGCAACACTGTCCTGCCTGTTTGTCTGCTGTGCCAGGCCTAGGATGGGGACATCCGTGTATCCATGCTGCATGCCCGGTAAGTGGCTTTATTCCTCTAGAGAGCACTACAGGAAGGCAAGGAGCTACTTTTCACATGAAAGTTTTTTCAGCAATAATATCATTTTGTGCATTACTTACAAAATAATAAATTATTCCAAAGCCCAAAATAAAAACAAGTAATAATCTCTCTTTGCTTTCCCATCTCCCTAGAAACACAAGGTATTCCTGACACCCCACATTATCCTCCACTCCTGATCAACACTCCTCACTTCGTCGGGGCTCCCTCATACTTACAGAACTGTCCTGAGCACTAAAGCAGCTTTGTGATACATTTCACAGCCTCTGTCGTAGATGGTGTCTAGATCACGCTGGCAGGCCAAGGACACACTGATCCCAAGCTCTGCTTCCCTTCAGGTCTCCAAGCAGCGGCCATCTATGGCCAATAGAACTGGTGTGCACAGGTGGGATGCTGAACTATATATCAAACATGCTGGCCTGACCAGGAACAGATCCCAGGACCTTTGGACCAGGCAAAAAAAAAAAAAAAAAAAAAAAAAAAACCCTTCCACAGAGGCAGAGCCTGATGCTCTACCATCCCCACCTAGAATGAAGGGTTCTAATCTGTCCTAGCAAGGCAGTGAGAGGTTTACCTGAGAAAATGCAAATCCAACTCCCCTCTTCACTGGCTTCAGAGGCAAGCCGGAGCCACCATCCACTCTGTCTCACTACTGACATCTTTACCGCTGTTTGTCCATGCTTTCCTAGACAAATGACCACAGGCATGCCCATCGCCCTTCCAGTCAGCACAGCCTTTTTGGCTGCAGCCACCATCTTGTTTTCCTAAGCCTGCTGCTTTTTAACCTCACCGTCTTTCAGCACTGTCAGAAGCACCTATAGATCCTCTCTGGGTGTGTGCATTAAGTAGAAAAATGAATAAGCAAGGAGAAACTATATCCATAAGAGTTTAAGTTAAAAGTCATGTGTTCAGGTCCCTGTGGCACTGCCAGCCCTTAGACAGTGAAGGCTGGCTTCAGAGTCGCAGTCCTCTTACACGAATCACTGGCCACCAAGCCAGATTCATCATAGGGTAACTCCCAGCAAGGAAGAGGGTTCAGAGAGGCTGGCAGAGGGGACACAATACTGCCCATGTAGAATGGCCTCATCAAGGTGGGTCCCTGACCTCTGGTACTCAGTGGCCCCATTACCCCTGCCAAAACCTCCTCACTGGTACTTAGATTAGAAGCTGCCACCAAAATAAAATGTTCTAGCTTCACACTGCAACAAACCCCCCCAGATCTACCTGTATTTCTCCCTGCCCAAAACTGGGGTTACAGATGTCATGTGTACCACTGTTGTTTTTGCATGGGTGCTAGGAATAAAACTCAAGTCCTCATGTTTAAGCAGCAAGAACTTTGCCCACGGAGGTACCTCCCCAGCCCCTTGCCCTGGCATTTTATACACAGCTTTCTCCTACCTGAGCAGACCCTGATCCCCACTACAGTTCAGAATGCTCTGCCTTCAGGGCAGAGGTGGGACACCAGACTCCAGGCCTCCCAGAACTGTCTGCTCAGTGTCTGTGTGCCTACCTAAACCTCAGGCTGAGTCCTCAGGGCATCCCAAAAGGAGCAAGAAAATGAGGAACAGTCTGTGACCTCAGGGATCTGTGCCGTTCTCAAATCCATCATTTCATTTTAGCCTCACAGGAACCCTCTGAAGTGGGCGTTTTTTATTATCCTCCCTATCAAAATGAGAAAATGAAAAATCAGACAGAGTCATCAGCCTGCCCAGGAAAAGTCAAGTCAGGGTGGAACCGAGTCCTTTGAGAGTAGCCAAACTGATCATCCAAATCTCAGCAGCACCAAGGCCATCACACTGTGTTAGCAACAGTTTCGCCACTCATCAAAACCAGGGAACTGGGGGAGGAAGGAGCCTTCTCAGAGATTGGGGGCGCTTAGGATTCTTCTCTGCAGGAGATGGGAAGAGAAGGGTGCTTCCCTAGGACATCTCCAGATATGGTTAAAAGGGAGGTGCTACAGTTATAACTGGAAATCTCAAGGAAAGAAGCAAATGCTTGGGAGGAGCAGAGCTCAGTGGTTTATCCATGATTTATCCCTCATACACAAAGCTCTGTGTTTGATCCCCAGCATCACAAAAGAGGATGCTCCTTGAAAAACTAAATGCCCAGTGTACCAGGTAAAAATACCAATTAACTCATTTACCTACCAAATTTTTAATGAGCACCTACTCAGTGCCAACAGCTGTTCTAAATGGTACAAAAGCAGCATTGTTCAATACTGAAAAGTTAAAAATCCTACCTGGTGAAGATTGGTAGCAAGAATGATTTCCTCTACTCTAAGAGGATAACCAGAGTTGCAAACATTTAATTGTAAGTTTCAAAAGAGCTAATAGAGCTCCTAGGTCTTAGTCAGGGTTTCTATTCCTGCACAAACATCATGACCAAGAAGCAAGTTGGGGAGGAAAGGGTTTATTCAGCTTACACTTCCATACTGCTGTTCATCACCAAGGAAGTCAGGACTGAAACTCAAGCAGGTCAGAAAGCAGGAACTGATGCAGAAGCCATGAAGGAATGTTCCTTACTGGCTTGCTTCCCCCAGCTTGCTCAGCCTGCTCTCTCTTATAGAACCAAGACTACCAGCCCAGAGATGGCACCACCCACAAGGGGCCTTTCCCCCTTGATCAGTAATTGAGACAATGCCTTACAGTTGGATCTCATGGAGGCATTTCCTCAACTGAAGCTCCTTTCTCTGTGATAACTCCAGCTGTGTCAAGTTGACACAAAACTAGCCAGTACAGTTCCCAACACAAATAAATGATACCATCTTTTTTTTTGGTAATATCCCAGGTAACAAATATTGCAGTTACTCTAATTTGATCATCAGAACATCATATACGTGTGTGTAAATGTCACATGTGCCCTCACAAATAAGTGCAATTGCATGTCAACTTAAAATTATTTCAAACTAAACTCTTTATCTCGAAGTTTCATTTTAGTTGGATAAAGACAGATGTTGAGAACAAAGTAAATATACACAAATTCAATGGGAAAAAATATGAGGGGAAAAAAGGTCAAGTGGAAATACAGCCCTGAAGTTGAGGAAGTAGCCTATGGATGTAGGTAGGGACTGCCCCCGACAGAGAGCATAGGTAAGCTATCACTCCTGGGGCAGGGCTGTGGCTGGCATAGCTGAGGAATATCAAGGAGCTTCAGAGGAGGGGATGAGTGGACAGGCAGGAAATGAGCCCTATCTAATTGGGACAGAGAAGAATTTCAAGTGTCGCGAAAGACCTTGAGATAAACAAGAAAGCATCTTAGGGTGCCCCCAACCTTCCTGCCTCTGTGAGAACTGATGCCCCTAAAGGTACTCAAGAGACCTTGCTGAGTTCCTGCCCAAGCAAGAGCCAATGTGCCTCCACAGTCCTTACTCAGTCATACCAGTGCTCAGTAGCAAGCAAGAGAAAGCTGGGAATCCCAGCGTCATTACAGTCATATGCCATCAGCTGGCATCTTTTGCAAGAAGTTAAGGAAAGTCTCAAATCATAGGTTGTTGCCCCATGACTGGGCTAAAAGCTGAGTATCCTAGAACATGGCTTCATTTTTGTTGGTGGTGATGGTTTGGTTTGGTTTGGTTGGGTTTGGTTTGGTTTGGTTTGGTTTATTGAGACAGGGTTCCTTTGTGTAGCCTTACCTGTCCTAGAAGTATCTGTGTAGACCAGACTAGCCTCAAACTCAGAACTCTGCCTGCCTCTGCCTGGCTTAAAGTGCTAGGATTAAGGCATGACCTACCACTACCCGGATTGTTTTCTTTTTTTTTTTTTCCTTGAAACATGAGCATATATAGTCCAGGCATCCTCAAACACAAACTGTAGCTGAAACTGTCTTTGAATTCCTGAGCTGCCTCCTCCATCTTGCCAGGGCTTGGGTTACAGGTGCAATTAACATACACAAGGTACCCAGCTTCTTGCTCTATGGCTTGTTATCCTGAATCAGGTCACAAGAAAACCTGGCAACAGTATAAGGTTTCTGAATGCACATCATCCAAAAATTAATTGAAAACCCAAGATGTAAAGCATCAAAGGTGTTCCTGTAGCCCTCTCCTATTGTGGTCAGACAGTACCACTAATGCCTTGGATCTGAACACACAACACACACGCTTTGCATGCCGACACTCCACGTCATGTCAAAGACCACCACCTAAACACCTCGTCCCAGGTTCAAGACGATTGCAGCTCTTAAACTGCAGTACTCTGTACAGATGAAGTTTTCGGCTCCTGCAGAGAGGTAATGGCTTAATTATGGAAAACTCCGACTTTCAGCATTCTTCTGCCCTCTTTCCTTGGCATTCAAGAACAACACTAGTATCACCCTGAACACCATGGTGTTGGGGTGTTTGGTTTCTAAATTGACATTGAAGTTTCCGACTTGAGTGTCATTTTCAAAAATGTTAAATGAATGTTGGCTTGGTACTAGAATGAGTTTTCCCATTTTCTGAAAGGTCCATAAACATACTTCTGTCATTTTGTACTACATGCATGTAAAATGGCTATGAAGGCATCAACCCGTATAAAATGAAAACACGTATGAACTCTGGAAAACATTGTAAATATCCTATGTCCTGTGGTATCTAATAGTCAGTCAACATTTCTCCAGGTTACAATAAGCAAGCCCTTCCATCTCCGTACACGTATTTACCCTCATCTTTAATAAGTGGTAAAAATCTACATATAGAAGAGTTTTATTTTGTGTCATAGCTTATTTTGAGTAAATATTTGATTTGTAAGGTTGATTTTATATAGCTACATATATTTCTCAGACAAAACGAGGTCATGAGTGGAAATTTTACAAAGCCCTGGCCTAGGCATTCTCTGGGACCTACTATTCAGGTCATGATGAGCAAGGTGTGGGTAGCTCTGGATGTAACACACAGCACAATGTGGACTTGAACATGTCTGAGCACCACATCCCATTGGGTGTCCTTCTGGCACTTATTAACACACCCTATCCATGCTCCTTCTCGTGTGCAGGGCCAAGACCGGAGGAGGGCCTAGCAGGGGAGGTGTCATCTAGAGTCCATGTATGTCCTCTGAGGACCACTACTGTGACTCATGAGAAAATCAAAAGATCTGGCCAAAGTCATGCTCATGAGACTCCTTAAGGTCCTAGATAATGTAATGAGCATGTGCAAGAGCCAGCACAGTCTCCTGTCCCCATGTACATCCGTGCTTGCAGCAGACATCTCCTCACACCCCCAAATGCAACTCTGGAACATGATGTGAGGGTAAGGAAACTCCAGAGCTAATGAACTTTCATCTTCTGGCAAACACTACAATTAACGCACCCCAAAGTACAGCTGCTTTGTAATTAGATTGAAGAACAAAACACAAAACACTCATCCCGGTGAAGTTACTGTCAAACTTCTTCTGTAGATTTCCTAGCAATTAAACGCACTTGCTCATTTCTTCTGGAAAGAAAAAAAAGCATTTATTACTTCAATTTAAACTAATGCTGTAATGATCAGGGGTGTTATTCATGAGATCTCTTGCCACCATGCTTGAAGCCGCCAGTCTGTTCTGCCAGGATTGGCACGGAGACGCAGCTGGCAAGAAGCACCAGTGAGAACAGCATGGGTTCTCGGCATCCTCTTTCTTCCAGGGAAGTTTACTGTGGGAGGGCACTAGGGATAAGGTGCAACAACTGTCAGTCTGGCTGTCCAGCTGAGGCGTGGTGTCCCACAGAGCCAATGATGCACTGTTGTGGCACTTCTGAGAACACACAATTTGACCCCAGCTTAGGGCAGGCCCTGTACACTATAGGTGAGAGTGCTGAGCCCTGTCTGCCATACTCCAAGCACCAAGAACACTCCCAAGATACAGTTATGTTCTAGGCTGCACAAGTCAATCTGGGAACAAAACAACTCCCTTGAAGCTTGGCAGGCCTCCTTTGGAAAGCCAGGGTGGTAGCGCCACAGTTCAGCTACAGATATCTCAAGTTCCTGAGTAGGGGGTCTCATTGAGCCCTCAGCATGCAGGAACATGAGCAATACTTAAGTCACATGCAGATCATATCCAGTAGGGTGGTCATTTCATCCCCTTTGTGCAAAGGAAGAGAGGTTGAGCAATTTGGCCAATGTCTAACAGCTATAAAAACCTGGGATTCAAGTCAAAAAGACTGTTCCAGGACCGAGGTCCCTAACCTCACACAGGCCACTCACCAGATGCCAGTCACTCTCCTGCCTGCTTTACCTTTTTGACATAGAGACTGCAATTACCTTCCACAGGAGCAGCAGTTAAGACTCAGAGAAGTCAGCATAAGCAGTGAGAAAAGGGGCGAGGGGGTGGCCATCTACATTAACTTTTATTTCCACGTTTACTTTTTTGCACTACATATATAAAATTCAAAAGATACAAGAAATCATTCTGTAAAATTACAAGAGACTAAAGCAGCCTTCCTTCTGGCAACTGTGTGTGTCTGCTGAGGTGCACGTACTGAGGAGTTTGTGCTTGTAGAGCGACCCTCGGCCCATCGTTCCCGCCTTGCTACTGTCAAGTGACCACCATCTGGAAACGGTTGTGTTCCTCTGAATGTACACATCCTAGAATAGTTATCCAGATAGCTAACTATGGACATTAAGATCATTGCCCTTCTGATGTGACAGACACCACCACAAGTCCTCATGCACAGTGAGGGCTCTACCTGTGGAGTGCTGTCCCATTTGCCTGAGGCAGGTTCCAATTTTGGGAAATCACACCTGGCCACTCACGAGCCACATCCTGGCACAAGTCCACACAGTTGTCTACATTCTGCTTTCCTGGAACAGTGAGCACACACCCACCATGGAGGACTGCTTTGGAGTGCCATGACAAAAAGGCCCTTCCTGTCACTCGGCATGCAGCTAAGGAGCAGGAGCTGGGGTCACTGGGAAATTCTGTTTGTACTCTGGGCCTGGGGTTTGTCCTCAGATGGATTGCAGTTCCCACCCATCTTAGTATTTTCCCTTTTGTTTACAACCAGTGAGTCTAAAGCAGAAGTGGTAGAAGGATCAGAGAGCTCTGGTCTAAAGGCTCTCATCTCCTTTGTATGCACTCATGTGTCTGTAGTATACAGGAAACCTAGAATCCAGGAGCAGCAGCAGAGGCAGCAAGGTCTGGATCTGGGATTTCCCAGGACTTGCAGCTGGCCTGTGAGGCCTTTCCATCTGTCTTTCACGCTTCATCCTTGGCCATGGCCTGTGATCCAGACAATCTATAACCCAGACACATGGACCACCCGCCCTCTCTCATGCACCCCACTCCAAGCTCTCTCACTTGCTCTCCCTTCTATCTGAAACACTCTCTCAACTCATTCCAGAAGCCACTGCCCTCTGCTTGCCTGGCTTCCATGTGTCCTTTATGCACCTGCTTAAGCACTACTTCCTGCAGGAAGTGCTCACTAGCCTCCCTGTTACAGGTTGTACTGAACCTTTCTCATTCACCATGAAGGACTTGATAGGCCCCAAGTCACAGCAATGCCTGGGAAGGAATGCTGGATACAGCTGCAGGGAGAGGAGCACACAGCCACATCTAGGTATGGCTCGGGCTAGGGCTCTCCTGCAGGCAGCCTGCTAAGACAGTATCTTCTCTCCAAGAAGAGAATGAGATTTCAGCAAGAAACTATCATTATGACATGAGGGTAGGGGAAGGCTTCTTAAAGAAGACAGGCAAGAGAGCCAAGCATAAAAAAGATGACTACATTTGACAACAGTACAATACAGACCCTCTGTCTCTGAAGACAAGCAACTGATGGAAGGTATTTGCCACACTTAACTCACCAAAGAAAAGGCTCGGCGTCAAAATTAACAGTTACAAGCAAGCATGTCATAGAAGAGAAAACAAAAATAGCCTGTGAGGATCTGAAAAGATCGTACACAGAAAAATGTAACTTAGCATCAGAGTAATAGAACACTGCAATAGACTCCTCCAAGTACAGGCAACAAGAGATGTCGCTGGGCCTGGGGACTCAGAGAAGCTTCATACACAGCAAGAGGCAGTGTACACAGGAAGGAACACTTAGAGACAGACTCGGTAGATGTGAATAACATAAACATGTGTGGATCCAGCGGTTCCTCAGAACAGACCCTCAAAACTCTTCACAAACCACCTCGAGATAAATATCCAGCACTGCTTGTAATACCGAAAGCTGGAAATAACCCAAACGCCCACTGATGATCAGATGGATAAATTAGATGTATTGTGAGATAATAAAAATGATTAATATATCCGTATCAAATGGATGAACCTCAGAAACCTAATGGAGAATGAGAAAAGCAGCCACTGAAGTGTCACTGCAGAGACTCAAGGTTCACAACCAAACAATGTGCTATAGGATCTAGAACAGTCAAGTAAAGCCAGGGACTGACTGGCTAGCACACAATCCGAATAGCAGTTCAGTCCCCTAGCAAGAATGGAAAATGACCAGAGTTGAGGACATGGGATTCCTTCATATTTTCTTAACTGATTATGGGTTCCAGAAATTCCTTTTATTGTTATTAATAACTTGATTGGGCATGTGCATTATAATCATGTATAACTTCTAATTTTTAAAAAGTGATTTTAAGGAGATGGTGAGATAGCTCAATCAGTAAAGTGCTCACTACACTCACATAAGGAACGGAGTTCATCCCCTAGTGCCGGTGTGAAAATTCTAGGGAGGCAGAGATAGGAGGATCCTTGGGCTGGCTAGTGGCCTGGTCAGTAAGTCCCGTGTTCCAGTGAAAGACCTTGTCTCAAAAGAACAAGACTGATGGCTCCTGAAAAGCATCTGAGGTTGACCTCAGGTCATGCATATGTATACAATGTGTGCATGTGTGTGTGTGTGTGTGTGTGTGTGTGTGTGTGTATGTCAGTAACTTTAAATCAAGTGCAGTGGTCACTAGGACAGAGATCTTAGGCTTTGCTGTAGCAGAATCCCAGTCCCCAACCTCTCAGGCCTACAAGCTAGACCAGAGGCCAGAGTCTACCTGCCTTGGAGATACTAGAAAAGAGACTTTGGACCCTGGGTTCTAATTCCAATTATAGGCAACAGGAGCCAAGTTGTTCCATCCCTGCTTTCCTTCATTTAAAATAAACACCAGGTAAAATGTTTGTCACATGGTAGGGATTCCATGAATATTTATGAGTGAATCAGTCAATGATATCTGAAGATCCCACCACAACCACAGACATAGTCTTTGAGGAAAACTGTGGCTAAAGCTACTAACACACCCATGCCCAAACATACACATACATGTACACATGCAAGTGCATGTACACACACACACACACACACACACACACCAGCATTTGAAGCAGCAAGACAGAAAGTCGTGTGCTCTAATTCATCCAAACCTTTGGTATTTTATGAATTTCCTACCCAAAATGTCAGTTTCTCTTCTATTTTTCCTTGTGCTGTCATAACAAGCATACAAGTGTTTTCCATGGAATCGTACCAAATGGCACCTCTCATATTTTGTAAACCAAATACATGCAAACTCCTCTCTCACCCAGAATTAGTCAGATTGCTGTCATCATAGTGAAGTACCTGAGGCAATCGCCATGTAGAAGGAAAGTTTGTCGTGGTTCATAGCTGTGGACATTTATGTTAAAGCTCAGGCAGCATTGGTGCCACCGGTGAGCCTCAGGAAGTGCAGCAGTTATGGTTAAAGCACATGACAGGGAACACGGCTCAGATCAGGGGAGAGGAAACAGGCAACGGCAAAGGGGGGACCCCAATAATCCTCTCAGGGACATGACCCAAATAGCAGTTCAGTCCCCTAGCAAGGATAGAAAAGGACCAGAGTTGAGCACATGGGATTCCTTCATATTTTTTAACTGATTATGGGTTCCACAAATTCCTTTTATTGTTATTAATAATTTGATTGCCCTAAGGAGTTCCCTCCAAGACCTGCCTCTTACAGTTGATAGGACCTCCCAACGCCACACGTCTGGAGACCAAGTCTTTAACATGTGTACCTTCAGGACACATTCAACACCCAAACTATAAGCATGCCTTCTGTCACATTCTCTTAGGGCTTTCCTGCTCTGATCTCACACACAGTGTGAATGGCCAGTCTTCAGGTTCTACCAGGGGAAGACATTCCTGAGATTAAAGGGAAACTGACAAGAAAATGGAAAGGAATCCATCCTCGCCAGCCCCAAAGGAAGGGTCTGTGTGTGACGGTCACTAAAGGATGAGCAGCTATGCTAAGGCATGCTGGGTCCATTCTGAGCCACACTCCTGCTTCAGCAATGGTTCTGACTGGCTGGGCACATGAGAGGGAATCTAAAGCCCACCAAGAAACAGGATGGTGCCTGGCCTGTGCACAGGTCTCAAAGCCCAAACGCATCTCACTGAGCCCTATTTGCTTCAGTGGTTAAAGTGTGGCATAAATGAAATAATATATGTAAAAATACTTAAAGATTAGCACGGAAAAGTAACTATATCCCAAAACACTTCCATTTGACTTTGGGAGAAATAAAAGACTATTTACACTCAATTTGATTTTTAATCAGGCTCATCTGAAACTACATCATCACGGGTGTACTGGCAACATGAACCCGCCCATGGCATGTGGGGACGTCACTGCCAGTGATGATGGGATCCACCACGTGCCCACTCTGAAGGGTGACTGTGTTGTGGGTTTTACCGGCCTTCGCTAGCCTAATGGGACTCGTGAGGGGAAACAGGCTGGAATATACAAGAGGATTATAGCCAGGCCAAGCAGCAACACTAGGGTAGAGAAACTTCTACAGGAACAAACTAGCCTCAAAGGTTGTCACATTAAGAGGCTGAGGGCCACGGTGTGCAAAAACACCAGGGTCCTACCCAAACTTACAATTAAAGAGCGGTGACCTCCAGAGCAACTGAAGCCATTTGGGTCAGCACCCTGGACAGCGCCATGCACAGGCGGCTCTGGTAGCCCATGTCCAAATGGCATCACAGTCAGCAGCCTCAGCAACCTCCTCCACACAGCACCATCCATCCGGTGATTCATCCGTGAAAGCTGCTATTCACTGGGCATCTTTTTGGAATTAATGATAAAAGGCAGGCTGGCCGAGGACTAAATTCAACCACAGTGAAGGTAGCAAAGCATCAGAGCAGAGAGGCACACTCTCAGGGTTTGGGGGACTGAAGAAGATGGGCTGGAAGTTCTTCTGTGAGATGAATCATGCTTCCTGGCTCCCTATGCCCATCCTAGACCAGAGGTCAGTGTACCCAGTACCTTCATCTTTCTCCACATCTCTCCTTGTCTTCACCTGTGAACCTGTCATTCGTATAACCAGACACAGTGCCGGACTGCAGTGACACACAGAAAAGCATATGGCCTGCTCTCCTGGGAATGACCACCTCTGCAGGAGTCCAGTGTACACCAGGAATGAGCTCCCATGAGCGGCAGGCTAAGCCAAGTGGGCTGAGGACAGATGAGCAGGTGAACAAGATGCAAGCTCTGCTGGACAGCGGTGAGGGAAGACACCTTTCCTAGAACGTTTGCCTGCTGAGTTACATGGATGTGAGACATATAATGAGAAGAAAAGACAGCATCTGGGCCAGTGCCTCCAGGCCTTGCTCAGTCTTCAGGAAGCACAGAAAGCCAGACAGTGAGCAGGCTACAGGGCTGTCACCTGCCTTTGTTGCAGCTGTGGTTCAAGAGCCCTTCAAGAGAAATAGTATGTGCAGACCAGAGACAAGAGAAGCAAAGGCTCCTGAGAGGAGCCGAATGGAAAGGGCCTGTGCACACCAGACAACAATGTGCCCAACCCTGGGTTGCCCACATCTCCCACGGGGCTCAGTTTTAGCATCATCAAGAGGACCATAAGGTCTGGTTCTCAGAGTAAAGCCTGATTTCTCAGAGATGCCCTGTGGCACATCAGTGCTTTTTACAAGGTCTCCAGCTTCTCCCATGGAACCTAAGGCTGAGCAAGTGTTAGAGGGGAAGAATAGTTCCTGGGCATGCCAGCAAGATCCCTGAAGCCTTGAGCCACCCTTGTCCCAGCCGTCACCCCGTTTTTATTTCAACACAGTAACTGTTCGCTCTTTCAACTCTTCCTGTAAGGCTCCCAACAGTTTATTTGTTCAAGTACTGAGGACACCGTCCCAGGCTAAGGGAAGCAGAGTATTAGGCAAATGCAAACATATGCTGATTTCTTTTCTTAGTTACATGCTTGGCAAACGGGTTATTTCACCGGGAGACAAAACTGGACTTTACAGGGTTACACAGCTCCATCCTAACCTCAACCAAGGGGGCTTCCAAACCCCATAAGTGTCCAGCAACCTGGAACAGATGACGCAGGGGCTGTGGCTATAAAAGTGTAGCATAGGGATTCTTAAGAGAACCATTTTGGATCCTGGCTAGTGATCACACCAATATGCATGCAAGAGAAACGCTACAGAAAGAATCCACACCCAAAGCAGACTGGTCTGGACATATACATGGAAACGGGTAAACTACAAAGGACCCAACACCCACAGCAGACTGGAATTGGACACATAGACACAGAAACTATTAAGGGTCTGCCGGCGGCTCGGGGGTCAAATCCTGGTTGGGATATTTGATACAACTAATTAAGTGATACAGCTAATTAAAGTGCTACCCTTAGGGAACCTGGGTGGAGGGCACATGATTACATTATTTCTCAATAGTGATATGTGATTGTCAATGGTCTCCAAATAAAACCTTTCTGAAGCACAAATTGTGGAAACCATTTTACCTCAGGATTGGAACTGGTCTTCTTACAGAGCAGCTTTATGAAAACATGAAGCTGTTTCTCCAAAGCTGGCTTTTATGGTTTCCTAACAAATACATTGTGCTTACTTCCACAGACGAGGTCTTCAAAGAAGCCACACACAGCCATGCATATCCTCAGGCCCACCGGCTAACAGACCCCTACTTCTGATCCCAGCCTCAGTCCCTGAAACAGGGCAGATCAAAGTGGAGGTAAACAAAAACCCGAGGCTGGACCACCATCCAGCATGGGGGTAGTCTTCAGAGAACCACCATCCAGCATGAGGGGTAGCCTTCAGGGGACCACCAAACAGCATGAGGGGTAGCCTTCAGGGGACCACCATCCAGCATGAGGGGTAGCCTTCAGAGGAGAAGGTGCCAGGAAGACCTAGTCAGGCAGCCTCCACTTCTGCCTGTACGCAGCTCTTCAGATCCCTGCCAGCAGTTTATTAATATTTTATTGAAAATTCTAAGATGATTCAAACTTCAGCTGTCATGATAAGGTGATGTTGCTAGGCAACTTTAGTGCCTATCTACAGATCTGTTTTTGCAGCTCTTCCCTGATTCACAAAGCTCAAGGTTGGGCCCTACCACCCTGAGGAAAACTCAGCCCAGACCACCAACGTGGACGTATGCCCTGACAGTATGACAGTACTGAGTCCCATGGTTGAAGCTTCTTAGTCTTAGGCTCCCAGCACCAAGCTGTCCCTAGACCCAAGCCTCAGCCCCACCTCCCCAGACTCACCATACTCGCTGTCATAGAACATGACGAACTTCTGCCAGCGCAGTTCTGTCACCAGCCTGAGCATGACATCATTGAGACGGACAGGTGGTCTCGAAGCCAGTGTGTAGGCCTCGCCGTCAGGGCTAGGGTTCAGGTGGCAGGCAGTACGTGGTGAACCCCCGGGGTTGCGCTGGACAAAGAGGTGTGGGATGTGCATGGCGTCTGTGAGGGACTGCAGGGCATTGGCGGATGCACAGCCCGTGGATGTGACCAAGGCCAAAATTCCCTGGGTCATGAGGTCACAGGCTGGAAAGGAAGGAAAAAGACAGGAAGAGATCAGCATGGGGCACTGTTGTACAGGCTTCATCCCCACAGCTCCACCCAGCAACTCATGCCTGTGGCCCTGAGATGCCTCCCCACACAGACCAAGAGCCAGTTCCAGCCAGGTCAGCAGCTCCTATGAACCTTAGTGGGTGAAACATTAAAGCTACACATCTCAGGCTCATTTAACAGATGAGGAAAGAAAAGTCAGAAGGGGCCATCATTTGCCCCAGAATAGCCAAAGAAGGGTAGAAGGGATCCACCCCAGATCTCCCTGATTCACCAAACAGAACTCTGAATTAGATGATGTTTCCCACCTTGGGCCGTAGCCAAATGCTGTGGAGGAGACCAAAACTCATGCTGCAGACTTTGTGTATTCCTTTTCATGAGCGAAGAGTGTAGCATGTGCTCTGCAATTGTTGTCTGAACTGGACTGCTTGTGTCTGTAAGCTCTAGATGACATCATGATGTCAGGAAGACATATACTTACCCCCAGAGGACCCGGAATAAGGGAAGGTGGTGAGCAGGACTCAAGTCCACTTGAGTTCTATCATGAGGATACTGGGTCAAAGCCCAGATGAAGTGCTTGGCTACAGGAGGCCAGGATTGTTCAAGAGCCACTTGACAATCACAAAGGAAGATGCACCCATAGCTCAGGCAGTTACCAAGGGCACAGAGGAGAAAGGAGTCTGAGATGACAACAGCCCTTTCTGAGACTGACCCACTCAGGAGCCTGAACTTTAGACGTCGTCGCCCAGTAACCACAAGGGGCACGTGCCACCGTTGACCACAAGCTCATATACCTTTTAGGGCCATCAGAGTAGATAGAAAGATCCTGTTCCCACACTCCAACTCCACGCACCAGTTTTGAAGCAAGCATGTCTTACGAATGTGGGGAAGCAGATGCAGTCTGAAAACACAGCCTGTGGATGGCAGCGAGCCATCTGCTGCACGCAGCAGACGCTGAACGACTTTGACAATGCAGTTCCTTCGGGGGGGGGGCCCTACAGTTTATGTAATGCTTCAGACCGGGCTGAGGAAGCGGCGTAAAAACAAGAGTGGTCACCCCAAGGAGGAGGGAGGGAGAGGGTAGAAAAGATATGAGAAGGGCTATCCCCTACACTGGCTGGCACCAATGGCAGCTGCTCCCATACTAGAGCTTTGCCATAAACACTGTGGGACATTGTAGATGATAAGTCAGGTCCCAGGTCCCAGTGATTCCTCCACTTCCCATGCCAGGGCCTGAAGCTGGGTACACAAAGGACGTGAGGTCTCTCTCAAGGATCTCATAGCCACCCAAATGTTCTACCCCTCCACCCTGGCTTCACGGGAATCCAATCATTTAAACATTGTGTCTGTCTTCAGACACCCAGTGAGAACTGGGGAGACGGCTCTGTGTGTAAAATCCTTGCCACACAGTCATGAGGATATCTCAGTTCTGATACCCAGCACCCATGTTCTTTAGTTGGCTGTAGCTCTGGGAGCTTCCTGTCCCATCCATGTTAGCAGATCTCTTAATATAGTCCTGGTTCAGCTCACGAGTAGCAGCCATGTTGGTGGGACTTGATGAATATTAGCTTCTGATATTCCTAGGAGCCACGGTCGCAATGCAAACTCCCTGTTGCCCTGGCTCTCATGGTCATTTCATCCCTCTTCCACAATGATTCCTGAGCCCGAGGTTCAGGAGTTGGGTTGAAGACCTATCATTGGGAACTGGGCTCCACAACTCTATGTTTTAATTAGCCGTGGTTTTCTGTAGTGGTCGCCATCTTTTGCAACAACATCAACAACAACTCTGCAGATGACTAAGGAAGGCTGAGAAAGCCTTCCCCAGGGACGAGCACAGCAATTGGTTACTCAATGGCAAATGGTCAGCCCTGAAATCATATATAAACAAGTAACATTATACAGACTGAGCAGGTTGTGTATTTAGGAACGCACATATATAACAACAATTAATGAAAAAGAAACCCATGCATTTGAAATAGAGCAAAGAAGGCTGTAGGAGAGGGTTTGAAAGAGGAAAACCTAGTTTTTTAAAAGCTGACAGAGTGGTGCATACTCATAATCCTAGCCGTAGGCAGGCAGAGACAGGAGGAACCCCTGGCTTTCCGACCCGCTACACTAGGGAAGTCAGGGAACCCCAGGCTCAGTGAGAGATACTGTCTCAGAGGGAGACGTCAACATAAGATGTTGACCTCTCTACATTCACATGCACTCAAACACACACATATGTGCCTACCAGGGGCAATTCATGAAGGCACACAATGTCTGCACCCCATGCTCTTCATTCTACCTGTACATACTAGATTGCACCCCTCACCTCCTCAACTCAACTTCATGCTCATTCTTGCTTCAGGAATGATTCAACCTCCCGAGGCTGGCCACAGCCTTCATTCAAGATGCCCACAATTCTCTGCCATGGCTTTGCACATGACCTCCATAACCACATAGCTCTTCTAATGACCCTTGAACTCAAGGAGTACACAGTGATCTCTCTCATATACAACATGCACACACATACACACACATACATGTGCATACACATACACACACATACATGTGCATACACATACACACACATACATGTGCATACACATACACACACATACATGTGCATACACATACACACATATATGTGCATACACATACACACACGTGCATATACACACATACATGTGCACACACACACATACACATGCATGCATAGTAAGCAAAGCATGGCAGCTCCTAAAGATTTGTGCAAGGATACTGTGAGTCCTGACATTTTCTTTTTTTTTTTTTTCTTTTTTTCTTTTTTTTTTCTGTGTAGCCCTGGCTGTCCTGAAACTCACTGTGTAGATCAGGCTGGCCTTGAACTCAGAAATCCACCTGCCTCTTCCTCCCAAGTGCTGGGATTGAAGGCATGCACCACCACGCCCCGCTCTTTTCTTTTTTTTTTTTTTTTAAGTTTATTTGTTTATATGTAAGTACACTGTAGCTGTCTTCAGACACTCCAGAAGAGGGAGTCAGATCTCGTTACAGATGGTTGTGAGCCACCATGTGGTTCCTGGGATTTGAACTCCGGACCTTCAGAAGAGCAGTCTGGAAGAACAGTCGGGTGCTCTTACCCACTGAGCCATCTCACCAGCCCAAGTCCTGACATTTTCATGCTCTGTGTTCCTCATTGCTCTCTGGGCAACTATGCAGACCATGGAACTAGATGCAAAAGCAAAAGAGGACACTCAGTGGTACCCAGGGAACACTGCAAACTACCTGGAAGATGCAAGTAGTGCGTGGTTATGGAAGCACTACACATAGAAAGCACGCACAGCCTCTAAAGCTGTGCACCCCACAACAATATAAGAAAGCACTTGTCATAGAAAGGTACATGAAAATCATGTAAAAATCTATGTATTTTACAATATCAATTAAATAAAACTCAATATGCATGAAAGAAAGACCAGAAGGAAAAAAATGCAAAATGTTCAAAATGAAAGCAATTTGTAAGTGTTTTTCTTTTTTTTTATTTTCCTATATTTTGCCAAAATTTCATGACATGAATAGGTAATTGCTTTAGAAAGTAAAAAGAATCCTCCAATAATGGATAAGCAGGGAGGCAGGGAGGAAGAGGGACTGCTGTGTGCGAATGTTCTCCGAGCCAGGCTCTGTTGAGTACGTGATATTTGTGAATTCATGCTGTTCTCATCATATTCACTTAGAAAACAAAGTTCTGCTTTTGCTTCCCAGATAATGAGATGTGAGGCCACACAAGCATCAAGTGACAAGGCTAGACTAAGGTGAGCTCCCAGTTCATTCCCATACTGCCACAGACAAGGTGAAAATGCTTCTGCGATAGTGGTAACAAAAACAAACAAAGGAAACCACAAAACCTATGCTGGTTACAATGTGATAAAAAAAAAAAACATGCCTTCAAATAATGCAGGAAACACAAATAGCTAAGGCACCATGATGGTGAATGGCTTGTTCTCTGGCTCATCTTGTCTTCAATACTAAGACATTGCATTAGAATCATTTTTAAGTATTTATTTACTTATTTATTCTGTCTGCATGTAAGCCTGCAAGACGTAAGAGGATATCAGATCCCATATAAAGATGACTATGAATCACCATGTAGATGCTGGGAATTGAACTCAAGGCCTTTGGAAAAGGAGCCATTACCTGTTCAGCTCTTACCTGCTGAACTATCTCTCCAGCCCTGCATTAGAATCTTAAACAAGATTTTCAAATAAATTGATCAGTGTTGGGCCTAATGGTCCAGGAACTCCATCTCCTGCACCCTTCCTACAAGCCATAGGTCACCCCTGGCTCATCACCCATTGGCCCAGCTCCTCTTAAGTCACCACCGGACATCTATGGTAAGCCAGCTCCCCAGCCCATATCCACCAAGCTCTGAAGTCACAGAACTTTGAGCTTTAGTTTCCCCATCTGCACATACATGTCCCATGACAATGAGGTTTGCCTCCTGCCCTCCTGTATATTTCATGTCTATGTCTAACACACCAATAACATATAAGCCTCTTCCTGCGTACATTGGACTCTCCCAGGACACATTCTGTAATTTGGCAAGAGGAAAGATTAAGGCGGCCTTCCAGGATGCAGGAAATGTAGTTAGTTACATGTTGGGCATCAGAATCTCAAATGAAGAATTTAAACCAATTGAAATCGGGGGGAGGCTACATGGTAGGGTAGACCATGATTAAGACGCAGAATCTGGGCAAAACTGCTCACCAGCAACTAAGAGCTTGGAAGAACATAGGAATCTCATAAGCACAAGTCCCATTTCAACCACGTGGTCAGCAGCCATGTGGTCATGGGTGTGTGCCCCTTCTGAGCCTTGCTGTTCTAGTCAATGGAGATGAGAGTCTCTACTGACTCAGAAGGTGGAATGCCTTCTCCTCCCTGCACCCAGAAAGGTGCTAGGCCCATGTCAGTTTTCTTCCTCTTTCCAAATACCATCCTTACCATTCCCCATCAATACCTGCACCCAAGCTGTGCTCAGAACCTTAAGAAGTATTCCTTATCAATGGGGGTTGAGGCACATATGGGCAGCAACCCCATCACTTTGGAAGCTGAGGAAAAGAAATGTCATGAGTTCAAGGTCAGTGTAGGCAACAGAGTGAGGTCTAGACCAGCCAAAGCTACACAGCAAAACCCTATCTCAAACCCTGCCCTCTTTTAAAAGTCACCTGTGCTTTGAAGAAGAGGGGAAAACATCAGGGGAGCTGTTGCAAAAGAGGAAGGGGACCTTGTAGGAGGATGCAGGAGATGGGAGAAGAGGAAGGGGGCCTTGCAGGAGGATGCAGGAGATGGGAGAAGAGGAAGGGGGCCTTGCAGGAGGATGCAGGAGATGGGAGAAGAGGAAGGGGACCCTGCAGGAGGATGCAGGAGATGGAAGAAGAGGAAGGGGACCTTGCAGGAGGATGCAGGAGATGGGAGAAGAGGAAGGGGACCTTGCAGGAGGGTGCAGGAGATGGGAGAAGGGAGGCTGGAGAACCAAGAACATGCCATGATGAAATATAAGCTAATTTCAAAAGGTCTTTTTTATTATTACTAAAAAATGAAAGTAGTACCATCAGACTTAAGAACCATCCTGCCACTGCCTAGCTGTGCTGATAGCCTCCTCCTACAAGGGGCACAGTAGCCCCTCATATGACCACCTGCAGTACCACAAGCACCCAGCCTCTGGTGCAGGGAGGACTATTAATGCTGGAAGTCTCTCCTAGGTGCTAATGGAGAGGCCCAATGTGAGTCAATTTTCAATCCACTGTGAATGGTCTGCTAATTGGGGCACTGTTGAAATGATGATTATTTGGAGGCTTCTAACATAAAAATAATAAGATCAAAATATATCAGATCAAAGCCAAATCAGCTATTAGCTTAATCAAGGTTGTGTGAGACAGGATGTTACACAATTCATATGGTGCTTATGCTGAAATGCTGAGCAGAGTCTGAGCCTGGACCTGCTGGAGAGACCTACTGTGGGGCCTGTCAAGGGAGAGCTCTCTTCTCCACCCCACCCCACCCCAAATCAAGTACAGAAGACAGTATCTATGTCACAGAGCTCAAGCCCCAGGGTGGCAAAAGTGGTTCCTGCTGTCCTCTGTCTCCCTGCCCCGCCTCGACCTGCCCTGCCCCGCCCCCTCACCTCACCCCACCCTGCATATGCCAGTAGCAAGACCCAGCATATGGTAAAGTCTACTGCAACGATGCTGTGGGCCCTGTGATTCCCCTGCCTTTCTGTCTTTATGTGTAGGGTCTCACACACTGCTTCCCATGAAATAGGAACTCCACAATGCAGATTTTCCAGCTTGGAGCTCAGCGGGCTTTCACAGCTCTCTGGAGGATAACTGCTCTTGATATCACTCTTTTCTTCCAATATCATCTAGCCATAAAGCTGATTTCTCTCTTCATCATCATGCAGGTCTGACAGATTGATAAGTGCTCCCTGAGCACAACTCCTCGGCAGGGGAAGGAAGAATAGAGACGAACTGTAATGAACAGTAGTTTCTGTTCCCTGCCTGGGAGCACAGGGTCTCCACAGAGGTCTCTAAGCCAGTCAGTCCGTAGCTCTAGATTCCCAGAAAATAGCAGGAAAGAGGCTGCTTGAGCTCAGAGCTAAACACTAACACAATTAGCCCTCGATCCACAACCACACCCCCACCAACCTCCCCTGAGGAGTATCTGGGCAGAACATGACAGGTGTAGCGCAGGCTACTTCACAGAACAAACTTTCAGTACTCTTCACCCTACATCCTGTGGCCAGGACCATATGATTGAAGAAATCAGAACCAGGCCACCATTTCTTCCCATAGCCAGTGAGGGGAAGATACAAAGAAACAGGACCAAGATCCTCAGCTGACTCTATCCAACCCTTGCTTGAATACAAATGCCTGTAGCAGCAAGCTTGGCACTCCCTGGGGAGGAGCAGGCAAGAAGGAATGAGACCTTTCCCCACTGAGAGAATTCCACAGTTCAGTGAGTACTGGGTACCTGCCTGCAGGTGACTGCTAGAAGACAGCAGCAGCCTTTCAGGTATGGAGGCCATTCTGGGCAAGGACACTCTTATGCAGCCCTCTGGATTTGGTTAGGAAACTCCAAGGCCACCGGTAGGTGACACAATGCTCCAGGGGCTTCTGCTAGAGGAGATTGGCTAGTCTGGTCTATTTCACCCAATAGTGATGCTGGCCATTAGCATCCTTATCCTGTTCTCTTCCAGGCACTCTAAATGTCTCAAGGCTAGGCATAGCCAGACACTCACACTCCCCCTGATAAACCAGACCTAATCCCTGAATAGGCCAAGCCTGTCCTTTCAGCCCCTGCTCCTCTTAATCGCAAACCTACTGCCCAGCAGCCAGGCATTAACCGGCCTCTGAGTTCCGTGCTAAGGAGCAGCTGAGTATTTCCAGAAGAACCAGGCAAGAAAGGGCCTCCACCTGGAGCAGGGGCAGCCTCACATAGGTTCTTCAGTTCAGCCCTGCTTTGCTAGGCTCAGCTGGTCTCTGCGGGTGGCAGAAGCCAGAGGCAGCCAGGGAGCAGACCCAGGTCAGCCCTGCCTACCTGGGAGCAAGGGCATCCACAGGGAGTCCAGCACCTCTGCCTCCCCCACCATTCCCACAAGCAGTGGCAGAGCTCTTAGGGCAGCTCATGCCCTCTCTCCCCAGCCACCCCTGCTACCTGAACCCTGCCCTTCCTCCTTTCGGCTGCCACTAGCTTTATGAATATTTGAATTCTAATGGCTAATGCTTTAAATTAAGGTAGCATTTATAAATACTTGATAGCCCATGAATAATTGACCAAATTTAGTATTGTCATAACTCATGGTAAATTATTGATCTATGGAGAATAAATATTTTTCATCTTTTATTAAGACATGTAAAGGGTAAACAAAACCACAGACTGGGAAGACTCTGGAGGCAAGGCTATAGAAGAAGGCTTACACTGGATCTGTGGCCCTGGTGCACAGGCTCTCCCCCAAGTGCTCCCAGAGAGACAAGAAGACCCCTCCCTTGTCACTTACTGCCTTCTTCACCCCCCTCCTAACCTCCCTGTTCTCCTGGAACCTCCCAAGCTCCAACTAATGACCTTGTTTCACCCTTCAGAGCTAAACTACAGGGATCATTGAGAAGTAATCAGCCCCCTGCCTTCGGGCTTTCACACCCACCAGCCTTTGTAGCACAAGCTGAGGAAGGAAGCTCCCAAGGCCAGTCCTGCAGATGCCTGCCTCTCTGCCTTCTCCCACACCCAGAGTCTACACCTAAGGACTATGGAATCATTAGGTCTTCTTGCACATTTTACCTCTGGGCATCATACCTAGCCCTATGGAAGCTTTCATAGTTACTGTTCTGGTTCAGAATCCACCCCTGAGTTTCTAACCCCAAGCCAGTCCTGACCTGATTGAAACCAGCATCAACTCACACCTGACACCACAGCGCTCCCACATATATGAGAATGGCCGTCCACTTTCAGGAGAGAGGCATCCCCAGCCACATGTTTTTGACCTTCCACATCCCACTACACCAAGCCTTCAGGTCTTCCAAATACACCTGACTCTGCTGGATTTCATTGGCCCACACTACCGTCACCTCTCCCTCAGTCCCGGACACATCTAACCTCCCCAACAGACATACAGCCTTCCCACACCACAGAGACTAGGTCCTCGTGAAGCGTTAGCCACCATGTGCTGGCTCCATCTAAAACCACATTAGCTTCCCAAAGTCTTCAAAGCAGATGAAAAACCCAGGACAGTCTCCAGAGCCGTGTATAACTCTGTACCAGGTGCCTACATGTACCCAAGGGGACAGCACACTTGCAAAGAAACCCAGGTATCCAGCTCTTAGAACTCTTAGATTTCCCAGAAGAAATATGTAGCGTGCCTGCCTACATAATCTGTGTAGCCTCCCATTGCCCCATGGGTAACTAGTCATCCCAGAGAACTTTTTGCAAAGCCCAAACTTCCTCCACTGTGATTCACTTCAAGCCAAGATTTACCACAGTGGTGTGGCCACTGTTCCCAATCTCCTGCCCTTGCTACTGGACTGTGTGGAGAAGCACCTGTCAGCTCAGCCCTTCAGACCCTGGCCAGTGCCCTTGCTGCAGAGTGGGCAGCAACCTATTTAATACAACACTAAAGCAGGAGCGTGGGGGGGGGGGCGCGGCTAGATTTCACAGGCAAACTCTAGGGCTTTCCAGCTCACCAAGCCTCCTAATGCTCGAGGCACACAAAGGAAAAGGCACAGCCTACCCATCCAGAGACTGGGAACACTAATCAGCGTGCCACTCTAAAGAGAGTGTGCAAGTGAGGGGTTAAAATGGACAAGGGAACAGTAACAAAGACAGCAAACTGAAACTCTGGCTAGCTTGAGAGGATCCAGGGTGGCAGGAACACAGGGTCCCACAGGAAGAAGATGGACCGTAGCCAGGGCAGGTGAACAGCAAGCACAGAGGGCTGCCTGGAGCCAACCAGGAGGGTGGGGAAGAGTTGGCAGAGCCGTGTGCTCTCTGGAGCCTCATCCCTCTGCCAATTAATGAATCAAAACCGATTCCCTGCTCCCGCGGGTTGGAAAGGCAGGGAACACTGGGTGGGAATGTGCTGGCTTATTTATAACTCTCCAGCTCCTCGTTAATGACTTTTACTGCTCCGCCAATGGAACACCAAGCTCTCAGCCGGGATTCACACAGAAGCCTGCTCTGGGGAAGTTATATCAGGACAGGATGAGTCCCTGGTGTGCCTGCACAGCACATTCTTGTTCTGGGGAACCTCGAAAGCTCAAGGCCTCGTGCAGCTCTTAGCACCCAAACTCAAGGGTTCCCCAGGACTCCTCTACAGACTCTCAGAGAGGTCACCTCCTCTACCTGGTCCAAACTTCTGTTTCCCTCTACCCAGTGAATAAGGGATGTTGGTGTATCTTCCAGCTCCCCGTTCTCCATCCCATTCTACAGACTCAAGTTCAGCACCCACTAGGGTCCACCACAGCCATGACCCCACTGCCTGGGAATCAAAGTATCTACCAGCACCCTCAATCCACATGCCAGAAGACATCAGTCTATTTTGCAAACTTCCCATGCCCTGTCCTCTCAGCCTGTGGCATTCACTTACACTAACCTGAAAGTTTGTGCATGTTGGTTGCCTTTCCTGCAGTATCCTTCCTCCTCTCCCCTACCTTGGAAGCCCCCACATATCCCTCAAACCCCTTCCAAATCCCTCTTCCCCTGTGAAACTGATTCCTCCCACTATGTGAAATCAACCATTCCTTTTCCTGCGGCCCACAGAATACCTTGTCTTTGCACATGCTACTGAGTTACATATAATTATACTATCTCATGATTGATTTTTAAGGTCCCAAGAAGGGAAACTGAGGCAAATGGTTTTCTACACCTTCAGACTCAGGACCTAATGCAGATGTTCATGGGACACTCGATGGCATAACATGTATTCAAAAGCATAGGTGTGTGCATTCTAATCATTTGACATATCAGGGTTTCAAGGTAAAGTAGCCCAGAGAACGGAATGTGGCAGAAAATCAAGCCTTGTCCAAGATCAGGACTGGCCGTGAGCAACATAGTGAGAGGACAGATCCTGGGCTTCAGGGCCTCCTGCATCTATACCAGGATCTTTTCCTGCATGGATGACGCAACTGGCCCTCCACAACTTAGTCTAATTAGGAACAACAGGGCTGTCCTAGAGCTGTCAAAGGAAGGGGTGGACAAGCAGCCCAAGTCCAGGACAGCTGGACCCATAGGGCCCAAAGGTAGGACAACTTGGAGCCCCAAACAATACTGAAGAACTGGCTCAGAACCTGGGCAGCACAGGTACTTCAGGGACTCAGCTCTGGGGACACAGGCTAAGGAACAAAGGAATCCAGAATGACAGGGACTCACCCTCACGTGGCCACATACAAGCAGACTAGCCAAGGAATCCTAGCGTAATAAGCAAAGGGAAATGTTACAGTTTCTGGTGGCAGAGGAGAAAGGCAATCCCTGCCGCGAGAGCCAGCAGGTGCAGCCCCACCCCGATCACTGAAGTCCACGCCTGCCTGAGAAGTGGCTCCTCTACTTCATTCTACACGGGAGGATCCAGAGCAGGCAGCCAAGCTGAGTGCATTATAAAAACCCACAGGGGAGCCAGAGTTAAATTTCCAAGGTGTCTGATTTCTGTTTCAGGAGACTGAGGAAACAAAGCAACTGATAGAGACTAAAGCCATGTTTAGTACATGGAAAATATGCCCAAAAGGACAGCTGTCTGCTGTTAGTGTATGTCCTCCTCAGAGTTTGTCCAGAGAGAGAGCAAAGTAGGACTTGGGGCCAACTTCATTCAGTGTATATAGGAGACCACTTCACATCACTACAGTGACAGTCCTGGTCATTGTTATGAATTGCTCTCCTGCTCCAGAAGCTGGGCCATCTGCTGTGAAGCTGTAAAGAGATAGGCTCCCATGAAGGAAGTTAAGTTGCTGGAGGCGGGATCTTATCTCACTCTGTTTCCTGACAACCATGGAGTGAAAAATCTCCTCGACCACACGATCCTCTGCTCAAGCACATGGGACCAAGCGCCCATGGATGAAGCCTGTGAATCTATGAGCAAAATAAACTTTCCTCCCTTAAGTTGTTTTGTCAAGTCATTTGAACACAGGAGTAACTCCAAGTAACTAACACAGTGTACTGGCTGGTTTTGTGTGTCAACTTGACACAGGCTGGAGTTATCACAGAGAAAGGAGCTTCAGTTGGGGAAGTGCCTCCATGAGATCCAACTGTAAGGCATTTTCTCAATTAGTGATCAAGGGGGAAAGGCCCCTTGTGGGTGGTACCACCTCTGGGCTGGTAGTCTTGAGTTCTATAAGAAAGCAAGCTGAGCAAGCCAGGGGAAGCAAGCCAGTAAGGAACATCCCTCCATGGCCTCTGCATCTGCTCCTGCTTCCTAACCTGCTTGAGTTTCTGTCCTGACATCCTTGGTGATGAACAGCAGTGTGGAAAGTGTAAGCTGAATAAACCCTTTCTCCCTAACTTGTTCCTTGGACATGATATTTGTGCAGGAATAGAAACCCTGACTAAGACACACAGCAATTAACTTTATAGAGAGAAAAGGTGTCATTTAGCTCTCCATTCTGCAGATTCTAGGGAATTACTTGGCTATTTGATGCCTTGGACCTCTGGTAAGGGCCAGATTGCCAAGCAGGAATTGGGGAGCAGAGGAGACCAGAAGGCCTTGCATCCTCACATTCTAAAAACTTTCCAGTGACCTAAAACACCCCATAGGCTCCATATCTTCTAGGTTCCCAGCACCTCCCAATAGCACCACCCTGAGGTCCAAGCACTTGCACACAGGCCTTAAGAGGAACTATCCACAATCAAAGCTCTACTGGGGAGGAGGTAAGTGAGGCTATGAACACCTCTAGAATCTCCTGATTAAAAAAGCCCAAGTCCCTCTTGACCAGACAGACACTCACAACCTAGCTATACTCAGATGAGGAGCAGTGTCTCTGTGCCTGTGGATACGGAGCTCCAAGAAGCAACATCTCTCCTGCAATTACTACCCACCACACTCTAGCTAGCTCAGGGAAGACCTGCCCTACAGGCTCTTCTCCTGGCAACGCTGGCAACAGCCTGGTTGCCTAGCAACAGACCATTCAGAGGTCCCTGGACACTAGACCTGAGGAACCAGAGGCAAGCTTACACATCGACAGCCAGTCAGGTAACAGAGCCTGTCTTCAGCTTGCTCCCTCCCTCCCTCCCTCCAAGTCTCTGAGAGCACTTCCAGTGACCACCTGTCCTCTGTGATTGCCTGGAAGTGATGACACGAGCCTCAGTCCTGGCCCAGGACTTCTTTTTAGATCCCAGTGGTTCTCAGAGATGTGAAACTGCTACTTACTGAGGTTGCTACTACCCTCTCCCGCCTCAGCCTGTATTTGATGTCTGAATCTCTACAGCTATCCCCTCCCTGTTCTCCATAGCATCACTTCGTGATCTCCTGCACCATCTCCCTGGGTGGGTGGTAGAAGCCTTGCAAAGTTATTCCTTTACCACTGGTACTCACACCTTCTCTCCCATGTCAGGCCAACTGCTCCAGAGAGCCCCAGATCCAATGTTTGCCCTGGCTCCATCCATAGTGCAAAAGCAGACCTAGGACACCATCCCACAGGCCCACTGTGCTCCATCTAAGGAAGGCTTGGTAGTTCCGATCCTGCCAGCTTTCCTGGCCCCGACTCCAGCTCTAAGACTTGCTACTGATTCCTTCTCTTGACCATCAGATTTCTAAGAGCAGCGTCCTCGTTCCCGGGTGCCATGTGGGAAGCTGGAGGGTCTGCTGGGGTCGCTCCCTGTGGCTTCCTGTGCCTGCTGTTCCATGACCAGAAGTTCACATCATCATGCCCTTCTAAGTTTCACCGCAATGCTTAGCCTTCTTATCCTCCCACCCCCAGACCCTGTGAAGTGCCTCCTGCTTTCAAGGCTTCCAACTGTCCTCTGCTTCATAGATAATACAGTCAGAGTCCCTATTTGCTCATGGGTCTGTGTCATTTCCTGGGCTGAGCTACCTAAGGATATCTCTGTCTGTAGCACCTTGTACAGCAGGATGATGCTACACCCTGATGCCCTGGCTATCATGAGAACAACTAGAGATGACTACACTCAGCAAGTAAACCTTGTGTGACGGAGGTCACCCCCCAGTGGGCCTGTCTCCAGGATGAGCATCCAGAAGTATACCCTCGAAACTTGTTAACCTCCTAAACCCATTGACTGTGGGTGGCTGTGTCCCCTATTCCATGGCCTGTCACTGATAAAGCCATGCCTGGAACACTAGCTAGAAGCCATCCCAGTGGGCAGAGAGATCTTACATTCTTCTCAAACAAGGGGTTTTGTACCTACATTCCCAGTACGAGGCTCTACCAAACTAGGGTGACCCCAGCCCACCCTCCACCGTTCTGTGGGAACTATGATCAGCCCCCTAAAAGTGAGCCTTAAGCTCAATGCTGCTAACTTCTTAGTACTCCTTAAGTAAGATACAGGAGCAGCAGTTCTCTCTTCGGGAACCATTACAGGCCTAGCCCCTTCCCCTTGCCAGCCTGCTGCTCCTCTTCTCTTGGCTGCCATCAAGTCTCCACATCCCGTGTACCTTGCAGCCAAGGGAGTTGACTAGCAAAGGGAACCCCATATTGCCTCCGCCCTTCTCAGTGGTGCTCCCCTCACCACTTCACCTGGGAGAGTGAAAACAGGAGGGACAGAGCTGAGAGTGAAGCAGAGACGCCGTGCCAGTCACTCCAAGTCATCTTACCTAGACAGCTCCAAGGAAGCTGTCTGCGTTTGCTGGCCAAAGCCCTGACTCTGGGGCCTGTGAACGGATGGCAGATGGGTTGCCGAGGGGTCTCTTACACACTAGCTCCATCTACCAGGCAGGACAGCTTTGGCAGGACAAAAACAGAAATCTGACCACCCCAGCTTAAAGCCCTGTGTTGTAAAAAGGAATGGAGGGTGGTTATCTAACACAGGCACCAGACAGCAGTCCTGAGATGACAGCCTAGGCCACAAAATATGTCTTGTGTAAATTCTAAAATATTTCCCCCTTGGGAAGTGTCCATTATACATTGAGTTTTTCGGTTGTCAAGCACCAACGCGAAGGACATCCAGGCACACAGACAGGAAGGTGGCAAGCTGCTGCACAACCTCTGAGGGCTGGACCATAAAAAAATGGCACGTAAACAGAAAGAATTCTCCCTCATAAACAGCTGGGCAGCCTGGTGCCAAGACTCAAGTCCTGCTGTCACACTACCTGGGCTCAGAGTTTTTGTCTCATGCTACAGATGGCTCTTGCTGGGCTACCTCTCAATGCCTGACCTCAGCACAGGTTACATTAGGGTAGAGAATCATATGAATTAGTCCCAGGAGTGTCTCAGCTGTGTCCGTGTGGCCACCTTACCCAAAGTGCAGAGTGTAAGCTAGAGTTACCAAGGAAAGCACCCCAGCCATGTTTAAAAGCAAGGGAGAAAGACCAAAAGCAGCCAGAGCCAGGCCTGGACCAGTGGCCAGCAAGACAGCATGTCCACAGCCTTCCTATGCTCACCATGGCTGCTTCTAAGCAGGGTACGCAGGTGTCTCAATGAAGGTAAAGGGTGAGTGACTGACACCTGACCTACAGCTCCAGTCTTGCCTCGTGGCAGTTCAATATTCCACTTGCCTTCATGGCAACTCAATCTCAGAAAACAGAGCTAGTCCTCTGTTAGAGATGGGCCATACTTGCTACAACATCAAGACTGTCTGAGAAGAAGACCTTCAGAAGCAAGGGTCTCTCTCATGTTGGAAAACAGGTGATGAGGTGCTGGCCAAATCCCATAGCCAGCTTCCCTGGCCTGACCACCCACACCACAGGGAAGAGGCAGGCAGGGAAAGCCTTCGTGACTTGGGCACAGCCAAAGCATCCCTGACCAAGCAGGCTGCCCGCTGAGCCCCAGCTCTGAGATCTTCTGAGAACGTGCCCAGCTGGCCAGGGACATTACCCATCTCAGGCTCCAGGTGCTTTGGAGCAGATGGGGAGAGAACTCAGAACTCTCCTACAGCCAGCAGGGATGAGAGGGGATCTTTGCCAGTGATAATGAAAATTTTCACAGTAGCAGATGCTCAGGGAAAATTGAAAAACAATACAACGAAATTCATAAGCCCAAGAGAGGGACTTAAGAGAAACCTGGCCACCAGCAGAGCTTGATTTTCCCATCAACACCTCCCTTGCCCTAAGAAGACAGACTGGGAACCATTTCTTTCCCAGCAAGTGATCAAACTGCCCCCTGGAGTCCAACAGGAATCTCTCCAGTCACTTCCTGTATTCCCAGTCTAGGGCTCATGCTGGAAATCACAACAGATACAGATTCCAGTTCACAACACCCACTAACTGTCTATAAAGGACACTAGAGAGAGCCCGGGCCCAGATTCAACAGTGGAAGGGGTGAAAGTCACACAGCTGGAGGTGGCATGGGGGTCTTAGAGGACAGCAGTTGAGACTGAAGCAGAAAGAGGACATGCCAGGCTAGGGACTGGTATGAGCAGAGCCAAGGCACACAGGCCTCTGCAAATCTGCAAGGAACAGACGCTCACATAAGGGAGAACACTGACTGCTGTTCTGATGAAGGATAGACGGGCTCCATGGGAGAGGGTTTGAATGCTTAGCTGAGGCCTTCTTTTATGATACCAGAAACAGCAGGGAGCTTTAAAGGGCTCCTCAGTCAAAGAACATGCTCAGAGTTTTCTTTGGGAATATGGCTCCATGAAAAAGTGACAGGGAAGCTGACTCCTCCTGCCTCCTCCCCTGACAAAGAGGGGTAGATAGCAGCAATGTCTGAACCAGGCAGAAGCGAAGAGGTAGGAGGGGATGAATGCTAGGATTCAGGTCCAAAACTCTAGGCATCACCGTGAACCCAACAGGTCTGGGTCAGAAGCACTGTCCAGCTTACAGTTGATTTTTGGCACCATCCAAGGCTCCTCCATTTGTAGAGAGGGCAGGTATGAACCTCCCCGTGGCTAATGAAGATAAATAGGGCAGGACCTCAGGGTCATACTAGTCCCCAAGCACAGGTGTTCTGCCTTGTTCCAAGCAGTGGACCCAGAGAACAAGGCAAGACAGGATTCAGGGAGGGCAGCCCAAGCCAGAAAGAAGCAGTCTTCAGTCTGCAGTCAGCATCTGAGCTGTGTACAGAGGCTTCTGAGAAGGAGGTCTGAGTGTTCAGATATCAGGCAGTGGTGGGGAAGCGAGTCGGAGTGCAAAGAAAAAGCAGAGCATCCTTCTCTGCTCCCACAGAAGTCCTACAGAGCCCCTGCAATCCCAGGCTGAGCTGAACCTTGCCTGCACACCTGGCAGCTAGTGAAAGGATAAGGACTTTGAAAGAGATGGCCCTGCAGATTTCTAGGAGACTGACTTCAGGAACCTATCACTAGAATTGGTCATATCCAAGACCCCTGAAAGGAACAGAGTGTTTAAGATATAAACACAGGCAGAGATGTGTCACCAAACTCTCCAGGAAGGTGGACACAAGTGACAGCCTGGGCCCTTCACTGGAACTCAGCTAGAGACTGGCGAATAACCTTCCTACCAAAGCAATGGGTCTACAACCAGATGGCATAGAGGAGTGCCTGGAGCACAAACAAAAGAGTGCCATCACCTGGTGGGACAGCACAGGCCACTCTCATCCCACAGGGCAAACACAGCAAAGGATGATGGCTGGGAACTGGGCACTCCTATTCAGAGCCAGACCTGGGGATACACATGCCATACAGCAGCTGCTTCTAGAAGGCAGAGTGTAAGTCAAATTAGGGTGGGGAGGAACTGAGACACCCAGACCTCACTACACATTGCTCATTGAGAGATATTTGTCTCTGGGTAAAGATACCCCACACAAAATGGCTGAGACTGGAAGGCACAGTAGTTAGGATTGGTGCCCAGCTCCAGCTGGAGCTTCAGCCTGGCCATGAAAGTGAAGCAGCCCCTTCTCGTTACCAGTGCCTTCCCTGGGCAGAGGCAAACGGACAACGGTAGAAAAGTAGATGTCGACGAGGCCCATAGCACAAGCAAAATGGGAAATGCAGCCCTCCAAAATCTCTCCAAGTGTACACCACCTACACGAAGATGCTCTGCAAATGCACACAGAGCTACTTTACATGGAAGAGGTCCCATGGGGTACAGAAGCTATACTAGTCACCCCAGCCAACAGAACTTGTTGGGATGCGGGGAATTGTTGTGGAGATACAGGCTAGAACTCTAACCTACCTCTGCCCTGTTTCCCTGGCCACAAGAAGTTCCACCACCATAGGAAGCAGTTTAGCTTCACCCTTAGGCAGGTGCACCCCATCCCACATTCCAAACAAGTGGGCAACTCTTGGCCAGACTTAAGACTGTTCTCCAATTGGTGACACGTGTGCAAGAACACAGAGTGACATGGTGAGCAACCCAGGCCAAGAGATGGACCTAACGTATTTGGAAAACTTCCCAGCACCATGCAACCTCCTACCTTTCCTCTTTGATCCACCTGGCAACTCTGAAAGAGGGATTACATCATGGCTCCACGATCAGATGAAGACTCTAAGTGAAGGAAGGTCACTTGCTCAAGGTCACACTAGAACACAATGAAAACTGAGTTCAACCCAAGTAAATCCAACTCCACAAACACTTCGACTTCCCACTCTCCCAAGAGGCATTGGTGAAAACCCGAGATCAGCAGCCAATAGGTGAAGATGAAACACTAGTGGGTAAAGACTAGCAACCAGGAGGTTAAGACCAGGGACATCCAAGTGGCTGGAAACAAGGAAATGGAGACCACAGATGAGCAGGTGAAGATCAAAGACCAGAAAGCAAAGACCATGAACCAGCAGAGACCTACAAGAAGACCAAAAACTAAGAGGTGAAGACCAGGGACCAGCAGGTGGAGACTACAGACCAGCAGGTAGTGACTACAGACCAGCAGGTAGGCAGGTGAAAACCAGGGACCAGCAAGTACCTACAGGAAGACCAAAAACTAACAGGTGAAGACCAGGGACCAGCAGGTGGTGGCTACAGAGCAGCAGGTGGTGACTAAGAAGGAGCTCGCTGAAGGTCAAGAATCATCAAGCAAAGACCAAGCGCCAACAAATGATGACCAGATTTTCCAAATCACCCAAAAGCAAGTAAATCTGCCTGTTCTTGTTCCAGGCACATGCTCCC
Organism: Mus caroli; assembly: GCF_978045245.1. NCBI lineage: Eukaryota > Metazoa > Chordata > Mammalia > Rodentia > Muridae > Mus > Mus caroli. Next base: position 27,878,910 of record NW_028227267.1, on the reverse strand, counting down.
TCAGAATGAACTCTAGATTTATGTCGTTCCTATCACCTTAGGACTCACAGATTCCTACCCTCTCAAGTCCCACCCTCACACTCCCATCATAATCACATCTGTTCTGCATTTATCCATGATGCGTCAGTATTCACTGATGCTAATGGGTGTCAGAATGGGCCGAAGTGTTAGGACCTACCCAGCAAAAACTCTTATCAAGCAGGACATTACTGACCTCTTTCCTGGATGCCTTTTTAGAAAGTCGTCTTGCTCTCATGTGCTTACTGGGAAGAGAGATATGCCTAGAAACCCAAAGCAGACCCAGCCCATTATTACTCTCAAAGATGATACACTCTCTCTATAGATCTCCATTCATCCTCAGCACCCTGATCCCCACCTGAGGAGACAACAGTCCCTAGTGTAAAACTCCTTCCACCCAGCCATCTAGATAGCAAACCATCATGATGAGATCTGCCATTGGCATACCAACACCCAAGTCATGGCTTCCTGTTTCCCTCTTCCTCTTCCTCTTCCTTCTAAACTCAGCTCAAGTGTCCTCCAGAGAGGTTCCTGGGACCTTTCTATCCCCAACACACACACACACACAAACACACACACAAAGCTTTACCTCAGCCTGTAACCTTCACTGTTATTACTCACACTGTCTACCACTATGAACCACTGGAAGTCAAGAGACAGTACTGAAGTCACTTCAAGATCCCCAGAGTATGGGTATCCAGGATCCAGGGAATGTCTACTGAAGGAAGTGATGAAATCGATGCTGCAGTTACCGCCCAAGTGGGCAGGACCAGTCTAGCTCGAAAACCCAGTGTGAAGACAGGGGAAGGATCAGAGGAAAATGAGAGTCCGTTCCAACGGTCTACTAGACAGGAACGAGACGACTGGGTGACTTACAGATGGCTGAATCAAGTGGGATCCAAGTAACTCCATCTACCTGCATTTCTCCAGCAGTGCCGCCCAGACCATGCTCAGCACTTCCTTTGCCTTAAATGGTTGACTTCTTGAGTGGTTTTTAAAAGTAGGATATAACACTCAGGAAAGCAGCACTCACGGCTGAGAATTATGAATATTTATAGTGTTTAAGCATAATTGTATTCAGTGAGGACTCTATATCACACCCTGCAATTTTCTCTCTCCTAGAAGCACAGATTTCTGCACGGAAGGCTAGCTAAAAGCTATCTGGGGGTACTGGGTCCAGCACCACAGGAAGAGGTGCTGGCATCTAGGCTCCCTGCCATAAATGGGAACCAAGAAGGCTGGCACATCTGAGTTATGGAGAAAAGCAGAGACATCCACTAAAAGTCTATTTCCTTCCTCTCAGAGTGACAGACCCTCATGAAGTTCCAAAATGGCTCTTACATGAAAGTTGTTATTCAGTATTTGCTGACAAAACATTCCTCATGACCCAGAGCTGAAATGCCTCCAGTAAGTTAACACAGTTACTCTGTAAACCGTGTGTGTGTGTGTGTGTGTGTGTGTGTGTGTGTGTGCCTGATAGAGGGAGAGAAAGACAGGAAGAAGGTGGGGAGGCAGGTTGAGATGGAGCGTTCTGCCCCCCAACAAAAATGAAGTATGCTACAGATTCCTGACCCCTGATCCATTCTAGAGCTGGGAGCTGCTCCCCACATATCACTTATTGAAGTTGTGGCTTCCACAGACCCAGTTTGTCTACTAAATCTGGTACTTGTACACAGACCCTGCAAAGCACAGGAGGGCTGGGAGCACATGATACCAGACCTGAGGAGCAAGGAGACTGTAAATATGAAAGGGAAGGGGCATTCCCATATACCCTCAGACCCAGACACCAAGAACGGGGGGCCTCTCTGTCCCCATGGGAGCCTACCGGGATTCTTCTCCACACATCCCTGACTACTAGGCATACCATGCATACCACACACGACCCCCGTATGCACTTACAGGACTTATTTCTAGGCAAAGCTACCTTTCTGAGCTGATACATGCTGTTGAGATGAAGAGCCCACCTAGCACACACCACCTTCATACTTTCTGTGCTTCTCAAAAAAGTGAGGTATTTGCAGCAACTGAACCTCTCTAGACAGGAGCAAAGTCCACCGAAGTCTTCTCACCCTCCTTCAGCAGTAGCTCAGGAACAGACTCAGCAGACCAAGGCTGGGCAGCCCTTCAGCAGAGGCAGCCCCCACCCCCACCCCCACCCCCACCCCCACCCCCACCCCCACCCCCACCCCCACCCCCACCCCCACCCCGGCAAGCTTGACCAATTTGTGCACCAATGAGGAAGCACTGCCAAATGTCAGAGATACAGCAGAGACGCCAGATTCTAGCCTTGCCATCCCTCAGCCTTGGCACAGAGTGCAAGCTTCCCATCATGTAGTTGATTCTCTGCACTACCCACACATGGAGCTGGAACCACCTGAGCAATATCAGTGGAGCCCCATAAAATCAGTCTAAGAAGGGGTGTCCCTATGGCATACTTCCTTCAGCTGCCCCCACGCCTGGATAAAGCTCCCACTAAGTAGGGGTGCTAGAGGAAGTGCTGACATAGGGTTAGAAAGTAGGACCAGCTAGCGACAGCCCCACATACATTCAAAGGGGTTGGATAGAGGGGAACCCTAATCACAGCATTAAGAGATAGCAGCTCATACCCTCTGGCAGAACTGTGTCAACAGTAGCAAAAGCTATGGACCCCACAGTGAAGCAGACAGGATCCAGAAACAGGATCTTCTGCTCCTTGATTCTCCCTGCATCCAGCCTCGCTCCTTGGCACATCCCTTACTGGAACAATCTTTCTAAAGCTCTCCCTTGCTTCAGACCCTCGAGCATTCTCTGTCCCCAGCACAGCATTACCTGACTCTCCAGGGTCTTCCTAACCCTTGTCCATACTGACCCCCTTCTTGTCCCACAGGCCTCCCCACCACTGAAGGTTCCCTCTGTGCCCTGACCGCTGCTGGCATTCCTCTTAAAATACACCAAGCTTAACTCCCACCTGTGAATTCTCTTCCTGATCCACAAGTCCCAGCTGAAGTGTGGCCCCAGAGTAAGCTAAGTACTTCTTCAGTGACTGTCCTCCGTTCCATCACAAGATCTCTGTGCATTGGCCTCGCTACTAAACTGAGGCCCTGGATATTATCTAGGTCAGCCTTTTCTGGGCCTGGATCTTGGTAACATCATGGAGTCTAGTATCTATGAGGTACAGAAGTAAAAACTAAGGTGGGGGTGAAGAATGGCCAGAGAAGGATAGGTGGGAGAACTGACGGATATACAGATGGAGGACGAATGACTAGGTGGATGGGTAGAGGAGTGGATGGGTGGTGAATGAATGGATGGATGAATGGATGGGTAGAAAATGAATGAATGTATAAATAGGTGGTAGATGATGGATCATTGATAGGTTAGTGAACAGATGAATGGTGGATGAGTGGGTAGTGGATGGATGGATGATGGATGGATAATGGATTGGTGGATAGGTGGTGAGTGGATAAATATGTGGGGGATGAATGAATGGATGCTGGATGTAGATGATGGTAGGTGGAGGGTTGGATGAGTGAATAAATGGGTAGATGGGTGTATGGATAATAAGTAGATGGCTAGATAGGGAATAAATGAATGATAGATGAACAAATAGACACTGTGTGAATGGGTGTATGATGGGTAGGGCAGAGATGAATGTTAGGTAGATGGTGAATGACTGAGCGAATAATGAATGAATAGATGAATGGTGGTTGGATGGATGGGTGATGAATCAATAGATAGAAGGGTGGATTGGTGATGAGTGAGTATACAGGTGGGAGTGAATGCATGGTAGGTGGATATATGATGGTGATGATGGTGATGGATGGTGGATGGGTGGTAGACAGGAAGTTGAGATGTGTGGATAGACTATACTGATAGGCAATAGATAATAGTAGGTGAATGGATGGTGGATAGATAGTAGATGGACAGATGGACAGTTGGATGGATGGGTGTGGGTTATAGACAAATACGGAAATAGGAATGGGTGGATATATACATATACACATATACATGAATGTTCTATAACTGTATTTATGTACTTTGTGCTGTGTGCTAAGTGTAGACTATGTGTATAGTATTAGAGTAGGAAGGGTGGAAGAGAAGGCAGGTGAGGGGAATGAATGGATGGGTAGGTATATGGGTAAATTAGCAGGTGGGTAGATAGACAGGTAAGCAGATGAATGGGGGCGGGGAATCTGGGTGAATGTATGGGTGGCTAAATGGAAGGACTTGGAAATGTAAAGAATCAGAGGAAGTCTGACCTTGCTCTGGCCTTCATCCCCGCCATCTCTCCAGGCATCAGAGCACAAAGGCACTTAGAGGGATTGAGCCTCTTGGCTACAATTGGAGCAGCTGGAAATAGCTTGGTGTAGCCTGAAGCTGCTGCCTCCCAGCAATCAGCCTCAATCAGCACCCACCTGGCCCTGCTGCCAGTTAATTCCACCTGACATCCGACTAGGACTCCTAGAGCAGCCAGGTGTCCGCCCCAAATGAGGGATGAGAGGAGACGGGCCTACTCAGCCAGCACCAGCAGCAAAGTCACCTCCTGGGTCCCCAATTCCACCAATGACAACAGTATCCCCAGAAGCTGCAGCCCAAGGCAGAGACTGAACGCACCAGAAGACCACACATGCCCTGGGAATAGACATGAGTGCTCTTCTGGTCCCACCACTCTCCTCCGACTCCCCTGACTATTAATTCATTGTCCTAAAGAGCTGCACCTAGAGGAGAGAGCTTTAAGGACTTCTTGTATCTGTATGGGTGTCGCTTCAATGACCAAAAAAAAAAACCAAACAAACAAAAGCAATGGCATTCCAACCACTACACCAGAAAGGGAGGCCCAGAGAGGGCCTGAACAAAGGTGACAATATAGAATCGTTGCCATGCCCAGTGGTGGAGGTGTGACTGGTGTGCCCTGTAGAGATAACAGGGCTCTCTGCCCAAAAGAACCTGATTAAAAGTCTAAGATGCAATCCCATATTATCTCTAATATTCTCCGCTTCTGGGTCCCTCCATCTCTCCAGACGCACTACCAGTGTCCCCTGAGCTTGAGGTAGTATGACTAGTCCCTGCACTTCCTAACCAGAGTTAGGACCCAGGAGCCAGGCTGTCCAACCCAATGTCAATTACTGCTTTTTTGCTAGCTGTGTGACCTTGAGGGAGATAGTAACCTCACAGTGTCTAATTTCCTCACCAGAAAACAAGCTTGAAATATCCCCCAGGGATGCACAGTGCCCCCTGAGTAAATGTCACAAGCCTCTGAGAATTGGGCCTCACTCAGAGCATCTCCCCTTTGCTTCAGCTACTCTAAGGACGCAGAGTGGTTCCAGAGGCGTGTCCATAAGGCATGTCCTGTCATTCCCAGCCAGGGAGCCTCAGGTTTATCAACACGAATACCAGACACTGGCCTGTAGCTGCTGGGCCACTGAATTCTCGTGTTCTCTTTACCATAGGGACTCCTAGGAGACTCTGAGCTACTCTCTAACCTCAGCTACTCCCTCTGAGTAAGCACCTTCCCCTCTCCCAAAACCTGTACCCTCCACTAGCTGTGTGGTGGGCAGCACAAGGTGGCATGGTGTCCTAAGCATGACCAGGCAAAGGGAACACAGGCTAGGCATGCCCTCCCACACAGGCCCTGCACAGCCTTCTCCACAGCCCCTCCGATCAAGTCGTCTACACCCTTCTGTGGGGCACCAGCACTGACCCTGACTGGGCTGTCCACTCTAAGATGTCCTGTGCTCAGAGTGCCCTCTCAATAACAAGGCCACATCTGCCTGGCTCACCTCAGGATGCCAGAGCCTGTCAGGCCAGGAAACTCGCACAGGAAAGCTTCCTTCCATTTTTATTGACAGAACAAATAACAGGCAGTAACACTGTCCTGGTGTTCCACACTCCTGGGACCAATTCCTCCACGCCTGGCCGTCCACTCAGTTACAATGAGTTACAACTCAGAGCATGCTGTCAAACCCGGCCTAGCCTTCTTCGCCTCCTGGCTGCTGTCCACCTTGGACCTCGCCCTCCCAGCCCTGCCCCATCCTAGAGCCACTGTCCACCCGACCTCATACAGAGCTAGAGTGTGAGAAGGGCAGGAAGCTAGCACAGTGACTACCTGTCAGTGGCCATGCAACCACAGGACAGAGTTGTTATTCGTACCTCTATTTCACAGGTAAGAACATGTGTGAATCCCCAGGGAGACTCACACTTGCCTCCCTTGGGAGCTAGGAACCTCATCATTCCCAGCCCTAGAAGCCACTGCACCACCACACAGAACAAGGAAGGGGTATCATCAATACCAAGCCCAGGGCCATCTCCACCCTGAGTTCCTCACTGTCCCCACCCCCACCCCACCCCCAGGGCCCGCTGAATAAAACCAGTGCTTCCATACTATGCACCTTTGTACTTCCCATCTCTCTATCTGCATAACTCCCCTGACTAGTAATAAATGGCTACTCATAACCCAGGAGTTTGTTCAACTGTCACTCACCTCCTCCAGGAGCCCTCCCTGATTTCTCCCAGGTCTCTTCTGTGTTCCCAGCACTACCTCCTGCTCTGGCCAGTGAGCTACTTTAGGAGGGCCAGGTCTGAGCCCTGAGTTCATTCCCTACATACATCCTGCTGCACTGGCTTTATCACAGCCTCCTGAAACTTTACTGGGAGCCTAGCTCTCAGCGCTAGGCACTTTCCAAAGGAGCCTGTGATGCAGTTGCAAATGGCAGGAGACACATGTCAGAAAACTGTTTCAAAAATCCAATTGAAAATGGATGGTTTGCTGGAGTCCTGGATAATTTGCCCATAAATCTGAAGAGAGTGCCTCCTAGGGAGGCAGGGACATCTCTGGACCATTCTCTCTCTCTCTCTCTCTCTCTCTCTCTCTCTCTGTCTCTCTCTCTCTCTCTCTCTCTCTCTCTCTGTCTCTCTCTCTCTCTCTCTCTCTGTCTCTTTGTCTCTCTGTCTCTGTCTCTGTCTCTCTCTCTCTCTCTCTCTCACACACACACACACACACACGAGGCAACAGAGCCTATGCCTGAGAAGCAGGGAATAGTTATTCGGTACCTCAGACAGTGACTCAGGCTTTAACTGCCCCTGCACTCGCAGGAACACAACTCCAGCTGACTCTTGTGTTCTGAGCCACTGATAAGCCTAGAAAGAACCAGGGGGCTTCCTGTCAATCATTCTCTTACCCTTGAGTGCCTTCCAAGTCCAAGGCACAAGTCCAAGGATGCCATATCCAAAGCTTTGCATGATGCCCACAACTAGGGTCACGGCATAGTCCCATGTGACAAATAGCAAGAATAACCTACCCAAAGTATCTCCAAAGAGTATCTGCCACCACGGGAGCCAGCAAGGAGTGCAACGCTATTTTTAAGCCCCTTCAGCAATGGTTCTCAATCCCCTTGGAGGTAGAACAACGCTTTGACAGGAGTCACCTAAGACCATCAGAAAACAGTTACCTACATTAAGACCCATAACAGTAGCATAATTAAGAAGTAGCAAGGAAAAGAATTTTCTGGTTGTGGGTCTCCACAACCACTGAAAGAACAGACAATGGTCCAGAGATCTGACAGCACTGCCCCCATAGGATGCTGCTCCCGCAGGATGTGACACTCGGAGCTTTCTCCACCAGGCAGTTTCCAGTATATCTCTGAGCCTCAGCTTTCCAGACTCTATAATGGAGCCAAGTTAAAGCAAAGATTCCTATGATGTCACCTGCCCACCCAGAGACCATTCCATCACAGAGAACACACCAGCCCCAGCTGCAAAAGGGAAAGACTGAGACAACACTGAACCAGGGAGAGGATGTAGCAGAGGGAGGTGGGAAATGAGAGTACAAATTCCCACTTACATTTTTCTAAAGAATAGGGGATGCTTTAGCAGGGCTCAGAGCAAGGCTTCCTTTCCAGAGTATTAACAATTTGTATTTTCTACTACCCATCTTCTTCACAGTCTTTTGCAGGGAGGGAAGGTCTATAAATATTTTTTTTAAGAAAGACTGAATTTTGATGAACTCGGCAAAGCGGGTGTTTTGCATATGAATGGGATTTGATTAGCTGGCACTTTCCTACACAGAATGCACCACAACTTTAAGCTTTCCAGAGAGTTAAAAAGTTGAAGCGGCCACGCTGATACGGCTCCTCTAATAAAAAAATCATGCAGCATTTATTATTGATGTTCGGCCCTGATAACTACCCTCATCTAAAATTCTTCACTCCCAAGAACCCTTCGGGATAATTTCTCAAGATAACCAGAGGAGCACTTCAGCCAGCCCATCACCAGGTAGTTCTGGTCACGTGGAGGAAGAGGAAGTCAGAGGAACTGCAGAGGCAGACTCAAGTATTGGGCTGACTCTTCAACAGTGCTGGACACCTCCAGAGGGAACTCTTTCAGGTGCAGAGGAAGCTGTGTTCTGAGTGACAGCCTCATCCCAGATCAGTAAGGCTCTCACTGTTAACTCCTGAGGAGATGGACAGGAAGTTAGGAGTTGGGTTCTATAGCTGGAGGCACCTGTTTTGTGACATCAATCAAATGCCCACAGCCATGTGACAGTGTGTATGTCATTCCCTGCCACGGTAACAGGATTTGTCAGTGTCCCTCTTGGACTGCCTTGGCAAGTGGTCTTCTCCATGTACCCACCCGTTCCTGCACCACACACACACACACACCCCGAGGGATGCTACATTGCTTTAGAGGTACTCCCAGTTCACAATTGATGCCCCTTGGGGTTAGGTATATAGATGCTGTCTCTCCTCTGACCTCCAGAGGGAACAAGTTCATGTTTCACGTCCCCAGACCAAGACAGGCTACATTTACAAGATACTTCCCTGCTTGGCTCATTCTCCCCTGAATTGCTTTTTCTCATGCAGCACACAGACCCCATCACAGACCCAGGGCTTAGCATCTGTGTGCTGGGCCCTCTACCTCTATTCACTCCCAGTGCTCTGGAAGACTGGCAGTTAAGGAATATATCACCAACATCTCCCTGTCCTCCAGTCCTGCAGCCAATGAGAACTTCCCACAGGACAGGGGACAGTGGAAAAAGACCCCCTGAGGGACCCCTTCTGTCCCCATTCCTGACTAGGACAGCAAAACTGATTGTTGTATATCTGTTCCCTTTGCCTCTTCAGGACCAGGAATGGGGACAGCTTCCTAGCTGAAGCCCAAAGCTCCCCTCTGCCTGCCTGTCTCAGTTGGTTTCCTTGACCTTGTCCTTCATGTTTTTGTTTTTGTTTTTGTTTTTTAAGATTCAATTCAGTCTGTTTCTTGCCAGACCTTGACTGTTTCAGAAACAAGGTTCTGCCCATTCCCCACCCCATTTCCCTCCTCAGTACAAAATGATGGTTGTGTGTGATAGTTTGTATATGCTCGGGCCAGGGGGTGAACTATTAGAAGGTGTAGCCTTGTTGGAGTAGGTGTGGCCTTGTTGGAGTAGATGTGTCACTGTGGGTGTGGACTTTAAGACCCTCATCCTGGCTGCCTGGAAGCCAGTATTCTGCTAGTAGCTTTCAGATGAAAATGTAGAACTCTCAGCTCCTCCTGCACCATGCCTGTCTGGATACAATGCAACCTTGATGATAATGGACTGAATCTGTGAACTGTAAGCCAGCCCCAATTAAATGTTGTCCTTCTAAGAGTTGCCTTTGTCATGGTGTCTGTTTACAGCAGTAAAACCCTAACCAAGACATTGTGTCAACACCAGCTGACTTATAAGCCACCCCTGTTCCTGATCCCTACTAACACCCAAAAAACACAGCTCACCACACTTCACACTGGGCCCCCCTCCCCAGTGAAGCCATAAGACTGAGAGTCAAACAAAGGCATCAGTTTTCCCCAAATCCCAAAGTGTGCATCCGGGTGCATGAAAGTGCAGCAAACCCTCACTCTGGGCTCCTTAGAAACCAGCACATTAGGAAGACACGGTGTGAAGCAATAGATTAAAATTTCATGCACTTAGCTTCAGAAATTTACACAAACTAAGTTTCCTGGACTGTAAAAGAAAATTCTTTCTTCAAACAACACCAAGCCAAGGTTCAAGACTTTCTTGGGTTGGTGCTATAGTGTAAATCTTTAATTTAATTTACTGTCCTGGTCCTCTGACCCCAGCAACATTCCATAAATATTTAGGCAGCCAACACTAGGCTTGTTTTCCACTTTGGAATGCTAATGGTGTGAATGAGAAGATGAGAAAGCCGCCTCCCTGGCTGCACCAGCTGATGGCCAATCAGCACCATACAACAAGCATTCTGGAGACCCAGGGAGCCTCCCGCTTCCTTAATGAACCCAGATGCAGTTCACTGAGATGCAATGCTCTACCTGCAGGGGCCTTGATGGTAGAACTGCCAGAAGAATCAATAGTGGAGGAGCTTTGAAGAGGGACATGGCAGAACAGACAGAGTTCCGGGCACATTCAATGAAGGTGGATTTTTTCCCCCAGAAGTTCTAGAACTAAGACACTAAAGGGAGGGAGGAGCCAGCACACTCAGCCTTCCTTGTCTCCCAACCCCTATCACTCTCGCCAGTTCCCTCATGGTCCCTGCCTCACCTGTATCTCACATATAAATAAATATCCCCTCTCCTAGAAGGCCCAGCACCAACTTTTATGCCCTCCACCTTCGAAGCCAAGTAGAAGGTCACTCATGTGAGTGACACCTTGGCACAAGCTGTCTCTGAACTTCTGCCCAACACTGCCTGCAGGGTTTCGACCTTGCAGCCTAGACCAGAAGCATGGTGCTCTCAAGAAAACTGTCCTTGGTTTGAATTCTACTATAGCCACTTACCAGCTACGGCTTCCAGTGGAGTTTTTTTGTGAGACGATAGATTTATTGAAGTCTAAATGATATACTGTGACATTCACGCACGCAGCCTGTGTACACAGACATGTAAATATCAGCACCATCCAGTTTCAGATTCATTCCATCCCCCACTCTGGCATCAGTCCCCGCTTCTATCTCCAGCTCCAGGCAACCGCTAATCTGCTTTCTGTCTCTATAGTTTTGCCCTTTTCTGGAAATTCTCACATAAGTGCAATAAAATGCTATGTAATCCTTTGTGTCTGGCTTCTTTCGTGTAGAATGTTTCTGAGGTTCGCCCTGTGTTAAGGCCATGTGCTCCCTTCTGTTTAGTTTTGAGTAGTATCCCACTGACTGAGACATATAACTGTGTTTATCTGTTCACCTCTTACGGACATTGGATGAAGTCAGGTTGGGCTCGTCATATGCTACCTTGAGCATCTGACAGGCAAGTCTGCACACATGTCTCCACCTCTCACACACAAATTCCTAGCAGTGGACATGCAGAGTAATTCCGTTAAAGCATCTGCTTATCTAAGGAGCAATCAAGCTCTTTCCCACACCTAACCTGTACCATTTCACACTCTCACCAGAAGTGAATGGATTCCCTTGGCCTCAGATCCTCTGAACAGGTCTTACTGGGTTTCTATGACCTCCATGCCAACAGGTATGCAGGCACGTGAGCTGAGTTGCACATCCATAATGCTTAGCTTCCCATGTATTTGTTTGAGATAGATGTACACAGAGAAGTGATAGAGAAGGACCTATTTGAATATTTCGTCCATTTTGAATGGGGTAGTTTGCTTTATTATTGAGTTGTAAGATTTAAATATGCTCCAGATGTAATTCCATTATCGTACATATGACTTGGAAATATTTTCTCTAAGCCAAAGGTTCTTAGCCTTCTCAATGCTGTGAGCCTTTAATACAGTTCCTTATGTTGGGATGATTCCCACCATAAAATTGTTTTTCTTGTTACTTTGTCACTCTAATTTTGCTGCTGTTATGAATTGTAATGTAAGTACCTGTGTTTTCTGATAGTCTCAGGGGACCCCTGTGAGAGGTTCAGTGGACCCACTGGTGGAGAACCGCTGTGTTAGGCCTCAGGATTTCTTCACTTACTAGTGGAGCTCATCCTAACACCTTAGGGTGATGAGCAGGGATGAGGACTATGACGTCATTGGCATGAGACAGGTGACATAGGCCTTCCTAAAATGTGACCACAGCCACTGTATGTCCATCCCCACCTCTACGCTAGAAGTCAGGACCTGTGATTTTTGCCTTTAACTGGAAGACCAGTGCAGGCCTGGTACAGAGGAGGACCTATGCCAGAGTGGCCTTCAGCCATTCCAGTGTACCCTGTGCCTTACTCAGAAGAGTGTGAGGATAGAGTGAATGCCCAGAGGGGACACAGAGGAGGCAGCATGAAGACAACAGAAGCCCTGGTAGAGATAGCAGGAGTACAAACAGAGACCCAGTGTGGGACACATTTAGGAAGACCAGGGAAATGTGATCACCTAACCCAGCTCTCAAGGTCGAGGAAGGGGTAGGAAGGGTCTGGAGGCCAGGCAAGGCCAACACTGCTGGGACACACCCACTGAGATGATAAAGCATGGATATTCATGAAGAATGTTAATGCCACATAATGCCAAGATGGCACTGGTCTCTGCCTGTCCTTGCCTTAGAGCCCACCAGCTGTGGAAACTTCTGGGCCAGAGGCTGTGTCACAGACACAGTGCCATCCCCTTCCTAGAATGCAGTGATGAAACAAAATTATGTCCTGTTAAGGGATGAAGTGTATTCTCTCCCAGAAAGTGCCTTTTGAAGTGCTAGCACCCAGTATCTCAGAATGAGACTGTGGGGTTTTATAGGGTTGACCAGGTAAAAATGAAGCAATGTGGGGGCCTAATCCAAGATGGGTGGCATCATTATGTGGGCACAGATACAGAGGGCTGGCTGACCCAGTGAAAACTTGGTGAAAAGATAGCATCTACAGCCAAGAACAGATGCCAAAGAGAAGCCCGGCTCTAGGACTGCCTTCCCCGAGGCTGAGGAGGAGCTAAATGCTACTTAGCACCCAGTCTGTGGTGGTTGGCTATAGAATCCTTGGGGAATGAATTGATCCTACACACACATAAGGAAAGTGGGGCTTAGACAGAATTAGTGTGCTTGAAACCCACTGGTGGGTCCAGGTCCTACGGCCTGCGCATCTCACCCCATTCAGCACATTACACCAATGGGACATGAATATTCCACAAGCTGGAACCTTACCTGAGGCTATGCTTTGTACACCAAGGCCCCAAGGTTATCTGTGGTTTAAAAATGGAGTGCCTCCTCTCTTGTACCCATGCCCTACTAATGCCCCAAGAGACACAGGTACCCAGAACAGGGAGGAAAACAAAGAGGCCACAGAGGCAGAGGCAGGGCAATGAGGTAGAAAACAGACTCCCAGCAAGACCTTGAGCCTGGTGTATAAGCTACAGGGAAAGACTGCCCTGGGGCCTGCCTCCCTTGGCAGGAAGATCAGCCCTTGTGAGGACAGAAAAGCAGAGGAGGAAAAGCCACTACCCCTCTGTAGAATGTGCCACCAAGTTGAAAAGTCCCCACAGTGGCCACAGTGTCTGAGGAAGTAAGTGTTCTCAAGTCAGCTATAGGACATGTGGGGTTGGGTTCCCTACCCATTGGCATGCAATGAAGGAACTGCAGACACACAGCAACTGCAGCTAACCAGGGTAAATACAGGAATGCACTGTTCAGAGGGAGCATCAAGATTGCTGCCAACAGATGTCTCACCTGAGACCTGCTATATCCCTGTCCTCAGAAGGCAACAGGATGGGTGCCTAGACTAACATCCAGGACGCCTGACAGTGACAGGAGAGGTCGGTGCAAAGCTGCACTCTGCAAGAAAAACAGTCGGCCATTCTTTCCAGGGGTACCTTGAAACATGGCTTAGCAGACTGAGTCAGGACCTGTCAGAAAGCCCCATCTATATCTTCAGCAAGGTACACAGGGAGATAGCCTGACACTGAGCCCACAAGATGAGCCATCAACTACACCTCCCTCATACTTCATTCTGAATTCCCAGCATCCTCTACCTCAGTGATTCTCAAGTTTCCTAACGCTGTGACCCTTTAATACAGTTCCTTATGCTGTAGTGACCCCCAACCATAAAATTATTTTCATTGCTACTTCATAATTGTAATTTTGCTACTGCTAAAATATTTCCGTGAATCATGACATAACTGTTTTTGGAGATAAAAGTTTGCCAAAGGGGTCATGACCCACAGGTTGAGACCTTTGCCTAGTCTCTAAGCACACTATACCTAAATCTTACCCAGCTACTCCATTTGCTTCTCCCTGGATTGTGTTCCCTCTTTTGGAGCTTTGTTCCCATTGCTAATTCTAGCCTCCATCCCAGTCCTTCTATAATAAAGTTCTGCCCTCTGTCTGACCCTGACCAACAGGACCCCTTCTGTCCCTAGCAGCCTAAGTGTAAGCCGTCCTTAAATGCCTTCCACAGCCTAGACACAAGCACAGCCCTCTAGCAACAGTCCGGATAGACCAGCACTATCAGCCTATACCCCATCACAGTATGGACAGGCCAGCACCATCAGTCTATACCCCATCACAGTCTGGATAGACCAGTACCATCAGCCTATACCCCATCACAGTCTGGGTAGACCAGCACCAACAGTCTATACCCCATCACAGTCCAGGTAGACCAGCACCATCAGTCTATACCCCATCACAGTCTGGATAGACCAGCACCATCAGTCTATACCCCATCACAGTCCGGGTAGACCAGCACCAACAGCCTATACCCCATCACAGTCCGGGTAGACCAGCAACATCAGTTTATACCCCATCACAGTCTGGATAGACCAGCACCAACAGCCTATACCCCATCACAGTCCGGGTAGACCAGCAACATCAGCCTATATCCCAACAGACAACTAGAACCTCCAGGTCTTGGCCAGCATAGTTCCCTCAAACAGGACTTTCCTCCCTCTCATATGACCATGAAAGGAGTTAGTGTCACTGACTTCATCCCAGACAGAGTGTGTATAGTTATTTCCACATTTCTGTCCAATTAATTATGAGAATATCAATAGATCTTTAATTTTCTCATCAGCAAATAATGGGAGTGAGTCTCAGTGCCACAGTACAATTCATTACTCCTAAATGCTCAGGTACACGCTCCTGTCTAAGTCCGACTGCCACAAACACCCAGCGGCTGCCTCCAGCAGACCTGGGCCAGCAGAAACTTGAGGGCAGGTGGCTGGCCCCCAAGCTGGTTTACTGGATTTAGCAGATTCTGAAGAGGAACACCATGCCTGCTGACACTCGTTCTGAATGCCTGGACAGTCCCCAACCCCATGAGGTGACATATATTCTCACTGAGCACCTACCAAATCAGTCCAGTACCAGGGCCTGGCAGAGTCTGATGTAAATGGTAAGTCTCCCTGGGGGCCAGGGGTCTAGTAAACCATGAATGAAGCCTTCTGAAAGCTAGGCTGGATTCACCAAGTCCAGAACAGGGTCAAGCTTCAGGCCAAATGTCAGTTCATGCAAACATCTGGGGACAAGAGGACAATGATAATCCAAAGGAACTTCACTTTGGATCACACAATGTTTTTCATGAATGGCCCAGTTTGATAACCACAGTTGGCATAGCTAGCTGGGGAAAAAGATGAATGTCCCTTATATGAAGATGTTAAATACTTGAAGTGAGCGGGGCGTGGTGGCGCACGCCTTTAATCCCAGAACTCAGGAGGCAGAGGCAGGCGGATTTCTGAGTTTGAGGCCAGCCTGGTCGACAAAGTGAGTTCCAGGACAGCCAGGACTATACAGAGAAACCCTGTCTCGAAACCACCACCCCCCAAAAAAGGTACTTGAAGTGGTTGTGCATGCCAATTACCCCAGTGATCACGAGACATTGCCTACCTGTGTAGAAACGTTACAGTGTCCCTCATTATTATGATTTACATGTGAGCTATTCCCCACAGAGCCATGGTTGGTTGCCAGCTCATGGGCTCTTGGAAGGTGGTTGGACCTGAAGGCTCTGACTTCATGAATGGATTAGTCATTACAATAATGACCTCGTAATCTGAAGTCATTATTGAGAGGTAATAGCAAAGTTAGAAGGTGAGGCCTCCTTAGAGGCAGAGGCCACTAGGGTATGCGGTTGAAGGATGTACCTTGTCCTGTGTCCTCCCCAGTCTCTCTGTTCTTCTGTGCACTCTGAGGTGAGTAGCCCTTCCATACCCACCCATCACCATGATGCTGTGCCTTACAACACACAGGAAAGTCCCTTCAAGTTGTTTTTCTCAGCTACTTGTCATAGTGTAATAAAGCAGACTGTACCTACACCCATAAGTATATACAATTAATATGTGTCAATTAAAAATGAAACTGCATTAACAAATAAGTCAAGCACCTGTCTAGTTACAAAAAAAAAAAAAATCCTCCCATGATGCTGAGAAGGTCATGGGGGCTGAGGGTGGGGGCAGGGAGAGTGCTCCTTCACCTAAACCATGGGGGACCTTGGGCAGGAGATCCAGGAGGACAAAGAGATCTGTATTGATACCTACTGGAGGAGGGGTGCCCCAAGGGAAGCCTTGTCCTGCTCAGGCCCTCCTAGAGGGCTCCTACAAGCTGACAATTATAATGCAGCTGACAAAGCAAAAACTCAGCTCAGGAAGCCATGTGCAGGGGAAACGGCAGACCTGAAATATCTATATATGCCAGTTCCCAGACACCAGCACCAGCCTCCTCTCCCCACCCTTCCTGTGCTGGCCAGTTTTATATCAACCTGACACAAGCTATAGGCATTGGAGAGGAGGGAGCCTCAATTGAGAAAATGCCTCTATAAGATCAAGCTGTAGATAAGCCTATAGGGCATTTCCCTAATTAGTGATTGGTATGGAAGGGCCCAGGACATTGTAGGTGGGGCCATCCCTGGGCTGGTGGCCCTGGGTTCTATAAGAGAACAGGCTGAGCCAACCAGTAAACAGCACCCCGTGGCCTCTGTGACAGCTCCTACCTCCAGGTTCCTGTCCTGACTTCCTTTAGGGACCAACAGTGATGTGGAAACATAAGTCAAACAAACCCATCCTCCCCACGTTGCTTTTGTCACAGCAATAGTAGCCCTAACTAGAACACTTCCCAATAATCAAAGTACCCCAACACCAGTCTAGCCTCTTCCCTCAGAATTCACTCCATCCCTAGCAAGCAACAGCCTGCGTGGTTACACTCAGGCTCACAAAGGTAATTTGCCCACAGTCACAGTACTAAGTGTTGGGGGTGGGGCGGGATACATCTGTTGCTAAGCACTCTCCACCAACCCCTTACCCAAGGCCCCTCTCGCAGCCCTGCCTGGGTTTGGCTTGAGTTCCCTGTACTCAGGTGTAATAGCACTCACTTACCAGAGCTGGGGTGAAGACATGGGTGCAAAGACAGTGGCCAGCAAACAGTGCAAGCGACCTTGACTCTCTGTGCAGTCCGTCCTTTCTTGCTACCACTGCTGCCACCATATCAAAGAACCTGACCCAGGCAAGGGGACCATCCTCCACGTTCCCCCACCCCCCACCGCCAAGCCCCTCTCAGCATAATATGGGGCCTTCATTATTTAAAACCAAAAACACTTTATTGACATCTTTTTATTTGTAAGTGACACATGGTAATTCTAAGCAGTGTCATCTGACCAGGCAAGTCTCTACGGGAGGAGGCCTGGATGGGGTCAGGAGTCCTCAGCTAGAACCTCTGTGCAGTTATTCTTCACTTCCACCACAGCCACACCTGAGGGTCCCAGCACCGCAGGCTTGCTCACCTTCCCTATTCACCTTCCTAGCACAAAGCTCCACAGTCAACATCCCGCATGCCAGCTACCAACAGGCGCCCAGCCCCAGATACTACCCATGGGCTCAGCAGCGTTAACTTCAGTTAACATATGGGGAAAATGAGGTTCAAAGAAGTAGCAGGGATATAAGATACAATTTGCAAAACACATGAAACTGAAGAAGAACAAAGACCAAAGTGTGGACACTTTGCCCCTTCTTAGAATTGGGAACAAAACACCCATGGTAGGAGTTACAGAGACAAAGTTTGGAGCTGAGACAAAAGGATGGACCATCTAGAGACTGCCATATCCAGGGATCCATCCCATAATCAGCCTCCAAACGATGACACCATTGCATACACTAGCAAGAGTTTGCTGAAAGGACCCTGATATAGCTGTCTCCTGTGAGACTAGGCCAGGGCTTAGCAAACACAGAAGTGGATGCTCACAGTCAGCTATTGGATGTATCACAGGGCCCCCAATGGAGGAGCTAGAGAAACTATCCAAGGAGCTATAGAGATCTGCAACCCTGTAGGTGCAACAACATTATGAACTAACCAGTACCCCGGAGCTCTTGACTCTAGCTGCATATGTATCAAAAGATGGCCTAGTCGGCCATCACTGGAAAGAGAGACCCATTGGACATGCAAACTTTATATGCCCCAGTACAGGGAAACTCCAGGGCCAAAAAATGGGAATGGGTGGGTAGGGGAGTTGGGGGGAGGGTATGGGGGACTTTTGGGATAGTATTGGAAATGTAATTGAGGAAAATAACTAATAAAAAATATTTAAAAAGAAAAGAAAAGAAAAGAAGTAGCAGGGTAAAGATAGCAACGACGAGCAGCCTGCTCTCCATGAGCCCTAAGAGGAAGTAAGTCCATCTCTCCTCTCTCTCTCAAACGGGGCCTCTGAGCCAGGGCTACTGTTGCTGCTTCAAGTAAGGATACCACAAATGCCCAACTATTTATCAGCAGAGGTGGGATTCACACCTGCCAGCTGCATCTGGGTCACCTTCTGTCCGCTGCAGCCCCTAGTACAAAAAAAGGGACAGGTGTGGACTGAGAAAGGCCACACTGACTCTTTGGGATATTTAATGCAACTTTCCACAAGGCTCACTGCCATCCTTCTATGCCTACCTGAATACAGATAAGGAGAGGCATGCCTATTTATTACACCTGCACACATACACGCTTGTGTACATATCCACATACATCTGTGCACAGGAGTTCACACACCTACTCCCATCTCTCTTTCCAGGCTGAATGAGGGCTGATAGCAGGGCCTGGAATTACACTCACACAGTGATCAGTGAAGTCAACTTGGTGGGGGTGGTGTGTGGAGGAAACATAGCTGGGGGTCCTGGGCTGTGCTTGGCAAAGCCAAGTCTCCCACTTCCCCACCTCAGAGGCCCAGAATAGGAACTCTTGCATGGTAAGAGACTCATAAATCTGACTTTTCAGTCATGATTTCTCCGTGTGCTACAGATTAAATCAAGGCTAATGTCCTTAGTCAAGGAACCGGATTGGATAGAGCTTAAAGCCTGCTCAGACACCGCACTATTATGCTAAGCGATGCAGCAGCAAGGGGGTGGGGGCTGCTTCCTCCCTCCCTAATCATGCCCAGCAGCAGGAGCACAGCCAATCCAACCACCAGCAGCTCTAGCAGGAAACAGGACAGGCTGAGAGGCCCTAATCCCTTTGCCCTGAACAGACACAGGGATGACAGACCAGCCACAGCCACCTCTCTTGTCCCATAGGCCCCAGAGGCAGTCATGTGACGTGTCGCAGTTAAAGACACGGGAGGGGTTTTTTTGGAGAGCTGGAGCTGAGATAGTACTCAAGTATCCTCAGAGATGTAAATTATGTGGGTTGAACTAATGAGCTATATATGTATCTTTCATCCCCTAATTAACTGTGGCTTAATGAATTTCTCAGCACATTGCTGCCAGATAGTCTTGGAGCCCAAAAGATTTTCTTCCCCTCCATTGCAGGTAAATATTTAAAGACCCCAAATTAAAGGGAGCACCAGGGCCCAAAATCGGAGCATTGGTGTTACCCACAGTAATTAGACCCCTGTCTCTTGTTGATTCAGGGTTTTCACTTTTTCCTTTCCCACCTAAGGCATTAGAAACCTGATCTGGCACAGAGCCCAGGGTTTGCTCTCCTGTCAGGCCTGTGTCCATCTCTGCTAACTGGCAACTCTTGTCCTGTGTGCAACCCAAGCCGGTACCAAAACCCTCAGGGTAAGGGGAGGGCCAGAGACAACCTAGTATCCAGGGCTCTGGGGAAGTGAGAATGCCACTCATGGCCGTCCCAGCATGACGAGGTAGGCGAGGAACATTCTCGTCTCAGAACGTCAGCTGTTGCCAAGGCTCATTATTCTCACCACAATCGTCACTGTCATTAGCTTTACTCTATCATACCTAATTAGCCTGTGCTTGATGCTGAAGGCCCCTTCCCTTAGGTGGCCTCTGCAAAACAGAAAAGCCTCAGCCTAAATGATCCATCCCCCAATGGTACTATCCCAAGTGATGGGTAGGTATTGTTCTTGGTCCTTGAAGTAACATGGGTAAGCAGCTACTATACACATGTCCTTCCCTCTTTCTCCCAAGACACTGGGAAAGGTCCCTGTAGGGGCAAGGCACCCCCTGGGAGGGGTGCGGGCAAGAGAAAGCCAATGAACTAGGCATGGTCCCCATTCTAATTTTTTTTTTTTAAGATTTATTTTATTTATTATATCTAAGTACACTGTAGCTGTCTTCAGATGTACCAGAAGAGGGCATCAGATCTCATTACGGGTGGTTGTGAGCCACCATGTGGTTGCTGGGATTTGAACTTCGGACCTTCGGAAGAGCAGTCAGGTGCTCTTACCTACTGAGCCATCTCACCAGCCCCCCATTCTAATTTCATCATTGAAGATTATTGTAGGAAGAATTGGAGCATCCATTAATTGTCCTCACAGAACAGCCAAGGCATCACTACAACGTGGAGGGGAAGGTAGACCAAAAAAAAAAAAAGAGGGCCAGTGTTCCAGGGGCGGAGACAAGTGAGAACCAGGGAGAAACACTGGAGCGCAGACACTTCTCAGCTCTGCCTTTCTTGGGATCCATAAGGCAGAAAAGATAATTCCTCTAGATGCTAAGAGTCAGATTCTGCACTATCCCAGGACCTCTCTAGCCAGGGCTTGGGAGCAGCCTAGGGGGACAAGTAGGACCTGCCCCACTAATCTCCATAGCCACAGGGACCTGAAAAGTCACAGGCCTCCTAGGCTCCCGGGCCTAGTGTAGAGGAGACCTCACCTTGCCCTGTCGCGGGTGCTCTCTAGTGGTAGTGTGTCTAGTGCCTGAGATAAGTCCAGCCCAGGAAAGACAGGCAAGAGGAGCTCCTGACAATGACTTCAGCTGGCTTTCAGCTGCCATAAACCTGGTACACCAGCTCACAGTACAGAGGACTATGACCCCAAAAGAAGAGCAAGGATTTTCTCAGCTACATGAGGTCACTGATCCATCTCCTCCACCAGCACCCACCTCTGCTGTCAGTCTAGCATCTCCTCACACCAGCTGCTGAATTCCCTAGACCCCTTCCCCACTGCTCAGGACCCAGCTCTACCTCTATATAAGAATACTACATTGTCCAATAACATACAGTGCACATTTATTCCAGGCCTAGTGTTTTGGCTGCAACAACCTTTTCAAAACCATACCCCACTGAAGGTTTCCACCCACCATGTCTAGCTCCCACCTGTCCCTCTCCCCATGCCAGATCACACCACCTTCAGTAACAATTACTGTGATAGATTGGCTGACCTCCTCTAAAGTCACCTATGCAACTAAAGATGGATCTCATCTATTTTTCAGATCTCTGGTATCTGGTGCTATTCCTAGAATACTACAGGAATCACCAAATACTTGATTAGGTGGATTAATGGTCAGAGGGATGGACAGACAGGTGGAAGAGTAGGGAGATAGGTGAGTATATCATAACTGGGTAGAAAGAAGCATGTGAAGATGGGGAGAAAGACAGATGGATGGACAGATGACAATGAATTGGCCATAGGATGGTTGAGTGTATGGGTAAAGGAATAATTAAGTAGGTACATGTACGACTGAATGGATGGATTGATGGGATATGGATGATAGGTAAACAGATGGATAACCTCTCAATCTCTTCACCAAAGAGAAAAACAGAATACCTTAGAAATGGTAAGTTTAGTTTCCCACTATCTCCAAGGAAAGCAGGGCAAGGAGAAAGTCTTCTGTGGCTTCTAATAAAAAAAGCCATGAATGGCAAACTTGGCCCTAAGAGCCTCTCTAGGGTTTGGCCTACCTCTAAACAACGCTGGGAAGTGCTGAGTCAGAGGTTGAGAAGGAAAGGCCATTAGAGAGTATGGGAACAAGTGGCACTAGGCAGAAGAAAGAGTGGCACTAGGCAGAAGAAAGAGTGGCACAGATGGGGTCTCCCAAGGCCTCGGGGAGGCTGTTAAGCTAGAGACGCATGGGCCACAGTGGCTCTCACACAAAGCCCAGCCCAAGCAAACTAAAAGAACTAGCGTGATCCCAATAATACCAGGCCTTCTGTATCGCAAGTAGTAGTTGGTCGTGACATTCATTGGTCTCCAGGGGACAGGTTTGGAATGTGGTGCTGATAATCAAACCCTCCCCTCATCTTCCAAGGTTGATTGATAAGAAATCGGCACACGTCTCTCTGGAAGCCCCAATAAGACTGGGCACTTAAAAACATAAACCAGGTCAGCCTGAACTTGGCAGAGGAAAAAAGTTAAAATTGATGGGGAAGCTCCTAGACAGAGCTGGCTCCCTTTCCTTGGTCAGGGGCTCTAAGGTCTCAAACATCTAGCTTCAACTAGACCTCATTTCTGAACCCCAAACAAAAGAATCTTTGTGCCTGGGGACCTAATAAAGGGAACCACTCACCAGTAGGCTATAGAGAATACCTGTCCTTGTTGATTAAATGCATCCAATAACTCACAAGGCATGCCTGGACAGAGAGCAGTTGCCATAGACAGTGGCTTCAAATGACTATGGCTCCATCTGCTAAGGAGTTCCTACCAGCATCCAGTCACCTTTGCCACCTCCACCTTACCCCATGAAGAAGGCTGAGGACGGCCTGGGCACAGAGTCCTCATTCACAAAGACATGCAGTTTACAGAGCATTTACTGATCTTCCTGAACAGCCCTTGGCTCAGGTCATCCCAGAAAATCCCCATCAGTGTCCAACGCTGATCCAGACAGAAGTGTTTTGAGCTGCGAGAATCCTGATGCCAGGTGTGTGGACCTCTCCTCTGTGCTCCCTAGCACTTTAAGAATTTGTCTCTCAACTATTAGCAGATGTCACAGCACTGGCTAGACCAAAACAGGCCCTCCAGAGCCTGGATGCTTTCGTGATCACTCAAGGAAATCACTAGAAACAGCGAAACTTGTGCTGAGCAAGGCACCTGCATTGTGATGCATTGTGTTCTTATTGTCCCTTGAGGGAACATGTCTGTCTGTCTGCCTGTCCTCATTTTATACAAGGCTCTGACCATACCTGAAATCTAGTACTAAGCAGCAAAGTCTAAGCTGGATGTATCTCCAGCTGAACGCCAGGCCTGCTGGGACTCTCCTGCTCCTGGGACCTCTAAAGCAAGCAGGGCAACCACAGACCACTAGCCTAACTGAGACTTAAGATTTGGTTCTAGAAGAACTTTAAGTGCACAACCATTCTGCACCTCTCCCTTCAGCCCCAGGATGTTCAAGTCACTCATATCCTCTTAGATCAGTGGTTCTCGACCTGCCTAATACTATGACCCTCTAATACAGTTCCTCATGTTGCAGTGAATCCTAATCATAAAATTATTTTCATTGCGACTTCATAACTGTAATTCTGCTAGTGTTGTGAATCTTAATGTAAATCTGTGTTTTCCTATGGTCTTAGGCAAGCCCTGTGAAAGGGTTGTTCAACCCCCAAAGAAATCACAAACCCAGAGGTAGAGAACTACTGTCTCAGATACTGACCAAACCTTATAATCCCAGGGGCCTTCTGAGACTCCCCTAGGCAGTTCATGCCCCACACTGCTTTCCCGACTCCAGCAGGTTTGGTATATCCCTCTATGAATGCACCCATCATGCCGCACCATGATGGTTATTTACAAATCTGTACAGATGGATCCTTAAAGCACGTGAATGAATATGTGGTCTGACACAAACTCTACTCTAGTGTGCAAATTCCATATGTCCAGGAACAGAGGAAACCTACCTTCCTCTAACAAGTAGTCAGAGACGACCATTTTCTACACCAAAGACACTCAGCACCCCTCACCTTTGTCAGCAGGCAAATGGCATCTCCTAATGCCGTCCGTCCATGGTGGTGTCATGGAGGAAGAATGCATTTACCTCGCTGTATTCCCTAAGAATGTTACTACCTCCAGGGTCCCTGGTGCATGTGTGATGCCGGTGCATGGTCTAAATTCTTTCTGTGAGGATTTCATGCTGGATTTTCTGAGTCTCCAAGCAAATTCATAGATGCAAAGGAGGAGCCATGTCTTTGGGGCTTCACCATATCTTTCATCCAGAAAATAAGTGGTGATAACATTTGTAATATGTTTACTGACAGAACCAAGGGCGCTGTACAGATAACTCTTTTATGACACAAAGTACTTAACTAAGATGGAAAATGGCATTACTCGTGTTAGATTCAAAATGAGCATTTTGTCCCCGATTGCTAGAAACCCAGTAAATGTCATTAGCTATCTGAGGTTACAGTGAAACCCGCAAAGGGTTACTCTTTGGTAATTACATTTACCGTAACTATAGAAACAAGGGACATCAGACTAGCCCAGATGACAGCTCTGTCTTTTCCCCTAAGAAAAGCTGCTCATCTGCATGTGGCCAGCTCCACAGACTGGCTGCAGAGCCACTGGCTCAGCTCAGCTCAGCTCGGCAGCACACTCTCTGGAGAACTCTGTTCCCCACAGGCAGCAGGCTGGAGCCCCAGGACATGGGCTGCTGTGATTCTTGATTGGAAACTGATGATAAAAGACAGAGATGAGGACGCTCTTCCTGTGGCTTCTGCACTGAAATGTGCTCCTGAGTGTGTGCAGGGAAGTTGGGCTTCCTGGGGCACAGTTCTGTGGCAGATGCATTATTTACGGCCTGTGTTCTATTGTGCAAAGCTCTTCCCTACACAGAGCTATGGGCTACCTTTCCAAGCACACCTCTAACTCTCCTTCCTCTAAGACCAAGAAAAACACACATACATACATACACACACACACACACACACACACACACACACACACACACACACACACCTGAATCAGGCCTGGAGATCCCTTCGGCTTCTCAGACACTATCCACACTGTAGCACAGATAGGACAACAGGCCAGGCCTACAGCCAAGAGCAAAAGGGAAGAAGGCAGGATCCCTGCTAGGGAATGGAAGCCTTTATTCTCTCTAAGTTGGCTGAACTCCCCCATACCTCACCGGGCCCTGCATACCCTGGCGTGCCTCAGGACCCCATCCTCCTCCAGCAACCACAAATTCTCATACCACGTTTCCCACCCTGAACCTCAGAGACCACCTGCACTGAGGCTCTCCTGCAGATCTCAGGGTGTATCATGCATTGTTCCTATGGGAATCCAACTGGAAGTCTCTGGGCAAGTGTCACAGACCACACAGCTAGAGAGGTTGTGTCCACTTGCCTGTGCAGATTCACTGGGCCTCACCTGCCCTAGCCCAACCCCATACACACTCGCTTCACCTCACCCCCTTAAGAGTCACACCATCCTGACTATGTAGCCGCTGCAGGTCAGCCAGCACACAACCTCCCCACAGTCAGTGGCAGCCTGCAGTTGGGCTACTGGAGAAGACAGGGCCATTCAGATTATAACTCCCTTCTTTGTTTTAAATGTGGGAGAGAATCAGACACTGTGGATCTCTTCAGCCGCTGGCACAGCCCATCTAGCCCCATAGGTGTGTCTGAGTCTTGTCTGTGTGTCTTCCCACAACAGACCTAAGCAGACAGATGGCTCTGTGGGCACCCACTCACCACTCCCACCCCTAGGGCTCAGGCAGCTTCTTCCAGCTCTTGTCACCCCAAGACTGCATCTCTGGCCAGGGCATGACCTCCGCTGCCTTCCAGAATGAACTAGCTAGTTTCCAGGGGCATTTAATTGTCAAAGGCAGTGTAAATGTCACCATACACTATGACTCTAACTTAGCTTAGCCTGTTAACAGGAGCATCCACAAGTGAAAACAGGAGGTCTCTTTCCGATCCACTCAAAACAGATATCTGATACGCGAAGCTATTTAGGACAGTAATAAGTGAGAGTCACACACCGCACAAATTAGGGGGCACTTTTACAGATCCGTTGCACTCACAGCCTAACCTAGTGAGCTGTCTAGTCTGCATGCTTCCCTGCCTATAAAGACAGCTCCCATCAGACAGTCCCTCTCTACCTGCAACATCCTCTCCTCAGCTCAACCCCTGCCTTACCCGCAGCCCTGTTCCTCAGACCTAGAGCCGGTTTTGCTCTCTGCACCTGCCCATCTCTCAGAGCTTCCCTATTCACAGTTAGTTCCTTTCCCTCTCACTGTTCTCAGTGGCCTTGGGAAGGGATTAATCTACCGGCAGCATGGAATTTTTCACACACTGATGTAGACTGGACGCCAGTAAGGGAAGGACACAGTCCCATCTGACGTGAGCTGGCTGTGAGGACAACTGGATGGATCCAGAAACAGAATAACAAGGTCCAAACTAGGATGGTCCCTAAGAACTGACAAAGTGTGCCTAGTGATAGGTCTAGGCTCAAAAATGCTTTTATGATGGGCTGACCTACCCCCCTACACACACACACACACGTAGCAGATTGCAGCTTGGTCTTCAAGTGGGTCCCTCAACCACTGCAGAGAGGGCTGTCCCTGAGTCTGTTGCCTGCCTATGGATCCTGTTCCCCTAACTGACCTTGTCCAACCTCAATGAAAGAGAATGTGCCTAGTTCTTCAGATGTTCCAGGGTGGATTGGTACCCAGGGGGAGTCTCCCCCTTCTCAGAAGAGAAGGGGAAGGAGGAGAAGGGGTTGTTGGGGGAGACTGAGAGGAGGGAAGAATGAGAAGAAGCGGGGCTGTGATTGGAATGTAAAGTGAATAAATAAATAAAAAGAAATGTCTGTTATGAGTGATTTGGGAGAGGACATTGATTAATAATGATCCCACTGCATAGATGATTATCACAGGACTGAGTATCCAAAACGATGCCTACAGGAGGCCTTACTGAGCAACACAGCACCCAACAGAGACAGATAAAAAGCCAGACCTAAGAACAGGGAAGGAGACTCAAGGAGAAGTTGCAGAGACAGGCTTGGGTCAGGTCACCTCTAAACTTAATAGGAGACAGTAGACACACAGTGTGGCTACTACTAGGTGCATAACAGTAAGACAGCCAAGCCATAGAAGGCAAGATGCTCACTTGTCACATCAGATGTCAGCTGATTGGGATCGGTATTCAAGGAGGACAGCGGTACCGTGGGGCAGGATTGGGAGGACAAAGCAGCCAGGTATACACTGCACCGACACCAATCACAAGGCACAGCTGAGGGACCCAGAGGGAACCAGGACAGGGGCTGAGTGTGAAGGTGACATGAGTGTCAGCTCCAGACACCTAAAAGGATTGTCCCCAGGAAGATAAAGAGCAGGGGAGAGGTGCCAAGGGCTTTCTCCCCATAATCCAATTAGGACAGTCTGCAACCCACTGAAACAAACAGCCCCCACAGCAGCGCCTGATCCGGTGAGAAGGACTGTGCTCCATGCCAGTCACAGGCAGCCTTCCAACAGGCTCCTGGTTGGAGTGTCCCCCCACCACAGTCAGATTTGCACCCCATTGAGACTACTAAACCCCCAGAAACACAGGAGGGAACAGTAGGAACCAGATAAATGAACACAGTCACCCACAGG
>NW_028227267.1:27243851-27246351 GCF_978045245.1 Mus caroli | reverse complement strand
GGACTTGGGGTGGAGAGTTGTGATCCGTGTCCCATGGCTGTTGGCCAGCAGCCTTGGTTCATACAAGCTGTTCTTTACCACTTGAACCTGTTGGTAGGTCTACCTGGAAGACAGCGAGGAACAGAAAGGCCTTTAAAAATTTTAAGGCTTAAACTCTTAGGCTCAGTGTATCTCTGGAGCATGGGATAAGAGGCTGGCTACCACACTTGCCTAGCACTGATGCAGGTGCCAGGGATCTCAGGCACTCCATCTACTGACAGTCTCCACACCTCCTCTCTGATTTCTTTTTGTTTTTGTTATTTGAGACAAGGTTTCTCTGTGTAGCTCTGGCTGTCCTGGAACTCACTCTGTAGACTAGGATGGCCTCAATCTCAGAAATCCACCTGCCTCTGCCTCCTGAGTGCTGGGACTAAAGGCCTAAGATTGAAGGCGTTCGCGGCCACTGCCCGGCCCCGGTCTGATTTGTAACTGATGATTACTTTTATTTTCCCATCCCAGCTTTTAGTTTATTTGTCCTCTCAGAAATCCTCATGTCCCAGCAGACCAGGTCACTGCAGAACTCGTTACAGCAGATCACTCCTTTTGCTGTATCCTGCCTCCACCACTTTTTGCCAGTACCAACACTGGCCTTGGCGGTCTCCTGGAACTCTGCTCTGGTCTTATCTTCCTTTCACTGTTTTCTGGAGGTCTTTTTCTTCTCATAAAGGCCATGTTGTCTTGCAAGGCAATGTTTAGGCTCATTCTTCTTGACACAATCTAAAGAATCATAGATCATGCCAATGCCAGTTGTCTCGCCCCCACCAAAGTAAGTTCTGAATTCAGATACAGAGATGATATAGCGTGTGGTTTTGTACATTTTGGCCAACTTCCCAATTTTTTTGTCTTTGGTACAGTTGCCTTCCCAGGGTGAAGGACATCAGTGAACCACCTGTTTCCCCTGAAGCTAAAGGTTAGGAACTTGTTAGTCTGTTACTGTGTCATTCATGATGGTGGCAGGCCCCAGGCTACCAAGGAGGAGATATTAAAAAAAAAAAAAAAAAAAGGATGATTCCTTCAGCGATGAAGTTTCTTTTGTCTACATCCCAGAGGTTCTGTTAGGTTGTCTCATTTTCAGTTAATTCTAGCATTTAATTTTTTCTCTGATTTCTTTTCTTTTTTTGGGGGGGGTGGTGGGTGTTGAGACACGGTTTCTCTGTGTAGCCCTGGCTGTCCTGGAACTCACTCTGTAGACCAGGCTAGCCTCGAACTCAGAAATCCGACTGCCTCTGCCTTCCAAGTGCTGGGATTAAAGGTGTGCGCCACCCCTGCCTGGCTTCTCCGATTTCTTTAATGATCTACTATTTAATTTATTTATTTGGTTTTATTATGTTTTATTATTTGGCCAGTTTGGAAGTCACAAAGATCTACTTGCCTCTAGTGCTGGGACTAAAAGCATGCATCACCACACCCAACTTGTACTGTTCTTTGAAAAGTGTACTATTCAGTCTTCAAGTATTTATGTGTTTTCTGAGGTTTGTTTTGCTGTTGATCTCTAATTTTATTTTATCATGATCTAAAAGAATGGAGGGAACTATTTCAGTTGTTCTGTATTTGTTAGAGGTTGCTTTGTAGCCCACAGTGTGGTCAGTTCTTGCGATGGTTCCATGCCACTGAGAAGAGTATGTATTCCCTGTCAGCTGAGTGGAATGCTCTGTAGCTCTGCTAAATCTAGTTACCCATGGCGTGATTCAGCTCTGCTATTGCTGTGCTGATTTTATCTTGGAAGATGTATCTAGCTGTGGCTAGATCGTCTTTTCAGTGTTTTTGAAATCAGGGCCTCCAATATTTGATGTATAAGTATTTATAATAATTATGCCCTCCTAGTGATTGTTTCCCTTTATTAATATGTCGTGACACCCTTTATCTCTTTTGACTAGTTATGGATTGAAGTCTTTCATAGATCTGACATTTCCTATACCAACTTGTATTTTCTTGGTAGTGTGATTTCTAACTGTTGACTCTTGGTTTTAATGTCTCTCACAGTCAAGTGAGTTTCTTAGAGACAACAAATTTCTGGATCTTGTTTTCTAATCCAATTGCTTTAGTTTGCCTTTTAATTGGTGCCTTAAGGCTTTTTATATTGGAGGTTATAAATGAGAAGGTTTGCTGTTACTTAAGATTCTATTTACTGTTCTGGTTGGCTAGTTTCTCGGCAGCTCTTTTCCTCTTCTCCTGGTAGCCAGATGTTCGCTCTGTCGGTCATGATTGACTCGTTGCCAGTTTCCTGTGATTTGTGTTCATCTGTTGTTTTCATGAAATACACTATTTCTTACGTTACTATATATGGTATTCATTTAAGAAGTTTCTAGAGCCATGTGAGGTGGATAATCCTAGAACTGGAGAAGCAGAGGCAGGTGGATCTCTGAGAGTTTAAGACCAGCCTGGTCTACAGAGTGAATTTCAATTCCAGGCCAGCCAGAGCTACATAGTTGAAAAAAATTACTTTTGCAGTTCTGGTAAA